>NC_072384.2:126381404-126684434 GCF_028885625.2 Pongo pygmaeus
ATATATTTTTTATTATCTTTTAATTTAATTTCTCCACAAACTTTTCTGAAGCCCTCTCATATTTCTTCTAAAATCTATTTTTATGTTGGCCTCAATGAAACCATAACAGGTTTAATGAAAAGCAATTTAAAATATATATAAAATATGTTTTTCAGGGATTAACTCGCATCATTACCTTTCCTTTTACAAATGAATTAAGTTGATTTTAAATTTAACCCTTTCTCTGTTATTTGCCATCTTCTGGAAAGTTTAATTTCTCCAGCATTTACACTGTCCAACTGCTTGTTTGGGAAGATCAAGTGTTCCACTTACAAATATTTGCTACCTTAGCTCCATCATCTGTGCATAATTGTATCTACACAATGGTGTTGTGAGAATCAAATAGAATTCTACATGTAAAGATTTTGTAATGGTTACTGGCACATATTAAACACTCAAAAAATGTAGGCATTATTGTTAGTAATAAAATAATGTATATTAAGGCATTTACATAAAGAGAACTCTTGAGAAATTTTTGTTTCTTCCTTTCCTGTATTATTCATTTCTTTTTGTACAGTAATTTATTGTTTCTAAACTCTACTTCCAAGAGGATACTATGCATTTTTTTAAATTAATGAACAATAATAAGATACTCCAAGGAAGTGAAGTTCAGCAAATATCAGCTGACTTCTCTATGACAAAAGCCATGATTATGTTTGGGGTATACAAAAAAGATAACACATGGATTGATTGTACCTCTGGGTCCAAGAACGTTGCCTCTGAGAGAGAGACACGATACAAAATGGTTTTACTATTTTGGCATTTATGAGTAATGTATTGTAATGGAGTATTAGACAAAGTTTGATAGAACTCAGAGATGGCTGAGTTTTTAAGCCAATGCCAAATGTGTCCTAAGCAGATGGCAAATATTTAATTCACATATGCATTGGTTGCTCATATGTACCTACTTTTACAAGGTCTGGGGTTTTAGTTCCCTGCCTTTGTAGTCCTAATAATTTGCTTGTTGAAATAAAGACATGCAAAGAGTAAAAGTATGCAGCATTGAGTGTATAATAATACATCAACAATATAAGTAATGTCAAATTGCAGTGACATAAGATTTCAGAGAAAGAAAGTCAATTACAGCAGAATTTTCTGGAAAGACTTCTGGTAGAAGAAAGGGCTTAGTTGGGCCTTCACAAATAGAGAGGATTTAAATACCCAGAGATCAGAAAAGGGAGATTTACTAGGTGTGTGTAAAGTTTTTAAGCTTGCAAAGAAACAGATATGAGAAATTGCAAGTGGTGTGCTATGATTGGCAAGTACCACCTCTTGGCCACACAAAGCAAAGTTTTATGGGAGATTCAAAGGACGTGAGGATAGATTTTGAGGTTCCTTGACTACAACATAAAGGAGTTTTCTCCTATAAGCATAGGAGAGAGATATAGTACCCTGAAAATATTAGATATTCAATAAATAATTTTAAAAGAATGTATATAGGCTTATATTCATGCTTTCACAAAATGCATTTGAAAATGGAACATACTAAAGTAGGGACTCAGGGATTTAGCTACTAACCCAATAGGAAATGAGGAATAACTAAAAGTACTTAATGCATATGCAGTTAGGAAAACCATACTCATTTTTAGCTATTTAGATATGTCTAATATTACACAAATAGTCAAAATATCTAAATTTTCACTAAAAATGTCCACTTTTCTTTTCTATTTTATTTTTTAAGGATTTTTTTCTTTGTAACTATAGAGTCTTGCTTTATTGCCCAGACAATTATGTAACTCCCACCTCCACTTCCTAAGGTGGTGGGATTATAGGCACAAGCCACTGCACCCAGGTACTTTTTTAAACCCTCTTACTGTAAGAAAATATTTATAGAAAAATCTTGTATGTTTTGAATAATGTATTGTGCAACTGAGCTGTACAGATAATAATAAAATTCAATGGTGTTTTGCTTAAATTTGCTCTTATGAATAAAACTAAAATACCATTAAACAATTTGGGAAATTACTATCTTGAAAGTTGTTGTATTTATGTTTATTTTTTTCCAAAACAATTCCACTTTGAAACAGATCAAGAGAAGCAATCTTTTTTGATATTATGTATCCTAGTGTTTCTTTGTATATAAACTTTGTAATAGCAGAATTTTACTTTAGTTTAATGGCATTAAGCTTAAAGTGATTTATGATGCCCTTTGAAATAAATGTAACAATCACACATTTAAGAGTTTGCAATAAATGAGGCTGAGAAGACCCAAAAGAAAGAAAGAAGGAAAAAAGTCCATAATCCTCAATATTATTTATCCTAATAAAACAAATAATTCAAAATCACCAAAATATAGAGGGCAAGTTTTAAAATATCTCTGCCATGAATACTGGTAACTGCTGGGCCTTTGTTGCAGATCTCTGATAAATACCAGAGGTATAAATACACATAAGACCTTTTCTGATTTTCAGTTATTGCATACAATTTGCTAATAGCATTAGGAAACGACATGCCAATAGGAGACTGATTTTGCCGTGAATTCCACTGTCATGATACACAACAGTTTCCCTTTCCTTCTATTTCTCTTAAAGTCTTTATCCAAGTGTAACTAACTACCTTTTAAAAAGGGTTTAATCACTAAATATCTGCAATTTGGTAGTCATTATTTTCATTAAATCCATTGCATGTATTTTTATATTGCTTCAGTTTTCATAACTGCAGTTGCAATTTTGGCTATTTTTTTAAATGTAATGTTTCATAATTGGCTATTTGTCAGTTGTTTGATTTTTAGGTTGTTTTCTTTTTTCCACAGGTAGAGTAAATTCTGTAATTAATAAGTTTATGCATACAGTTGTATTATATTTTTAAAATTATTTCCTTAGGATAAAATCTCAGGAGAGATATTACTGGGTCAAAAAGTGTAATGGTTTTTATAGCTTTTCAAACAAGTTCCAAATTGCCTTTTGAAAGGATTTTACTGCCTTAATTTATAATACCCCGGCTGCCTCTCCTGATAATAATACATGTATATCCACTCACTTACTATTCCTTACTGTTCGTTACTGTATCTTCTATGAGTATTCAAGCTGTGGATCATGTGGATCATCCTAATTTCATGTCTATATTCCCAAAGTAATCATGTCTTCTTTAAAGTATTTAAAGTATGGTATCTACAAATTAAATACTAGGAGGGAACTCCTGTTCCTGCCTATGCCACCCTGCAGAATCATTAACATCTAGAATTTTCCTTATAGCAAGCAGTGGATACTTGGATTTTTTGCCTCATTGAGGGACATTTAAAAAAATACTTTGCAAAGTTAAGAATAATAGATTAAGGCAGAATCAGTGACACCAAGTATTTGTTTAGCTAACTAGGTTTACCTGATCTCCCAAGGATGCTGGAATCCAATTTAGTATTTTATCTTTTCAATAAATATGTATAGATTTGTGATTACTTATGATTTTGCCCATCTCCTTTATTTCAGTAAGACATTAATATGGTAAATTTTCCTCCCCAAACACTTCAAGCACAAAGCTCATAAGAGCTTTTGAATGGAGCAAGAGTTGGCCTCAGATTCCAACTCCACAGCTAACAAATCATATGGCCATGGGAAGTAACCTGACTTCTTTGAGCCACAAATTTCTCATTTATTAAATGAGAGTGGTATTAACTCCCACTTTCTCATACTGTCAAGACTGCATGAGATAGCACATGTTCAATTGCTAGAACATGGTATGCCTCCAATAACTGTTAATTTTTAGAAGACATTAGCACAGATTATGTTTTACTATTAATGCCTGTTAATATATACCAAGAAGTCATGTTGGGACAATCTAGCATCCAAATATACTGATAGTATTTCCAAACCATTTTTCGAGCCATGGGCTTATTTGAACACTTCTTGAAAACTATCTGTATTAGTCAGGGTTCTCCAGAGGGACAAGACTAATAGGATAGATGTATATATGAAAGGGAGTTTATTAAGAAGTATTGACTCACACGATCACAAGGTGAAGTCCCACAATAGGCCATCTGCAAGCTGAGGAGCAAAGACACCAGCCTGAGTCCCAAAATCTCAAAAGTAGGGAAGCTGACAGTGCAGCCTTTGGTTTGTGGCCGAAGGCCCAAGGGCTCCTGGCAAACCACTGGTATAGATCCAAGAGCCAAAAAGCTGAAGAACTTGCCCATGTTAGAGGGCAGGAAGCATCCAGTACAGGAGAAAGATGGAGGCCAGAAGACTTAACTAGTCCAGTCCTTCCATGCTCCTCTGCCTCCTTTTATCCTAGCCATGCTGGCAGCTGATTAGATGGTGTCCATCCAGATTGAGGGTGGGTCTGCTTCTCCTAGTCCACTGACTCAAATATTAATCTCCTTTGGCAACACCCTCACGGATACACCCAGGATCAATACTTTACATCCTTCAATCCAATCAAGTTGGCACTCAATATTAACTATCACACTATCAATTATCTCTCCAGAGAAAACCGCATCCTGGTCTTCCAGGACTCTAAAGCTGAGTCCAGTGACCTCAGGTAAAAGTTCCCACTCCTATATATTTCATTTCCAATAAGAAGAAATTACACCTCCAAGAACTTACATGGTCTGTTCAGTCAGTGTTCTGTAATTATATAAACACATACAGCAGATCAAAATCACTGTATCTGGTTCTTTTTAAATAGAAATGTATATTCAGCAATGTCCAGTAGGAGCTGGAGTTGTTAATTGTTATCTCTTCTAAGATGACACTTTTGTGTAAAAACTTGATTTAAAAAACTGTAAAACAAAAAGTCATTTCACAAAAAAAAACTGTAAAACAAAAAGGTCATTATGTCATATTGATTTTTTCTTTTCTGCCAATACCAATGATCACACCCCATTGTTAATATAGAAACTTTGGTGAATTATGTCTTCTAATTCACATTTAAGAGTGAGACATTCTTTCTTGGCCTTTGTTGGAGACCTGGAAGGATCAGCACATTTAGCTGTGTGGTCCTGGTCTCTAGGACTGCTAACTCAGAGGCAAGTCACAAAAGGTAATTAATTGCACTGGGACTTAGTTATTTGTAGTGTCTGACTATCTGCTAGTTTCTATACATTCCAATGTTTTTAAAATCTGAATAAAGGAACCATACAACGAATCTTTTTGCAAAAATCAGGGAGTGAAGTGCACACACAAAGGAGAATATCTGACCCACAAGTATTCAAGAGAGGTCTCTCCCCCTCACATCTCATCAGGCTAGCAAAGCAGCAGTACATCATTCGAATGAAGTTGGAAACCTGTCTGTTTGGTGTGGGGAGGAAGTATGTGACACAAGAAAGTAGGTTTTCTGTGACAAAAATATTAAAACAAAACCAACCCAAAATATCTTTTGAAAAACCAAAAAAAAAAAGAAAGAAAACTGGAATAATCTAATCTTTAAGCACACATGGAAACTGACAATAATGGAAATAATCATTCCATTTACGAGGTCAGGTATCTAGTTAGAATATGGAAAATAGTAAGAACAGCCACTCTCCTCCTAACAGCCATAGCAGCATGGATGAGTATCACACCCACAGATTTGTATAAACCTGTGACAAAGCAAAGAATGCAATAAAACCTAAGCTGATTACATTTTTTAAAAATGAAATCTCTTCTCACATAGGAAAGAAGCCATCCTCACTCACGAGAAGGGGGAAGACTTTATGACAGACAAGAGGGAGGATAAAATAGAAAAACGTTTAGTTTTTAACAAATTTGTATGGCTGCTTATGGATGGAGGGCCAGAGTAGAATTTTGAGGAGCCCAGCACACAATGACACTTTAGTTTTTCCCCTGGGTCTTCAACAACTATTAGGGGCTGGTATGCCAGACACTGGAAAGAAGGGAGTGGATGAAAGAAATCCTGCTTAGATGCATGGGGCCTCTCCCAAGTGCAGAGCCATTGTTTCCTAAATGGAAGTACAAGAGAGAGGAAGAGGGTTGAAGAGAGGTGAGAGGAACCCATCTGGGGTACTCAAGTCCCTCACCTACCTTTAAGATTGTAACCAGGCAGCTTAACTTGAAAATGCATTTTAAAGCTTCCCCCCACCCCCCACACCTTTCTCTTGGGTTTCAAGATGTAACCTTGAAGCAAACTGTATAAGTCTTTTCACTTAGCCTTAAACTAAGCTCCATATTGCTCCCTTTCTCACTGCATATACTCCCTTTACATTTATCTAACTGTAGGCTAGTATCTAATTCTGCGCCTTCTTAGAAGTTCCAGGGGCTAATCTCGAGACAGTCGGACCAAGCCTAGAGACCCAGCTGCAAAATTCCAGTGATTACCTCAAGGCAGCTAGTCAACAACCCAGCCATTGTTGAGATGATGCCAGCCCATGTTCCAGGTGATCTGAGACCCAAGATAGCCACCAGAACAAAACACATAGGCATTGTATTTGGCATAATTCTTGCATCCCTTGCATATCAAGTTTTCTGTTTCTAAACTCTTGCCTTCCCCCCAAAATTTTGAAGTGGTTGCTTTGGATGGGAATTCAGCCACTTCTCCTTTCCTAGCTTTGGAAATAAGGTCACTTTCTTTCTACTATACCTCACTTTTGTGCTTTGGATGGGAATTCAGCCACCTCCCCTTTGCTAGCTTTGGAAATAAGGTCACCTTCTTTCTACCATACCTCACTCTTGTTAATTGGATTCTGCAAATGGCGAGCAACAGAACCCACGTTCAGTTATGGCACTATGGCAGGAAAAGAGACTTGAGAGAAAGCAATTTGAGACATTCTAGCTTTCACCTACCAAGAGCGGGAGCATGGCACAGGTGAACTGGGGAAAACATCTCTAAGGAGTTCTGAGCACTCAGGGACTATAAGACAGTTCCTTCATAGGGCTTAGAGCAAAATATCAGAGTTGGAAATTGGAGAGCAAAGGGAAGTCTCTAGCAACCAAAAAAACAGGCTTCTTCATTGTAAAGCACACAAAGATCTCTGGGAGCTTGTCAGTGCTCAGTCCCCAGGCCTTGCTAGAGAGAAGGTCCTGACACTGACCACAAACACTGAATCTAGTGATGAACTGAATCAAACTAAAGCTATAACAAGTTCTTCAGCCAGCTCCAATAATCACTCATTTGGCCTGAATGGAAAAAAGTGTGACTTTTTCTGGAGACAAATTTTCAACATGCCATATTTTTTTAAATGAGAAAATGTGATATATGGTCAAGAAAGGAAACAGTCAACTAAAGAAGATTCAGAGGCAACTCAGAGGTTGCAATTATAAGATAGGAACTATAAAATAACTATTGTAAAATATGTTAAATGATATACTTGAGAAGATTCACAATATTCACAGAAATATGAGAAATCCAAATGGAAATGTAGAAATGGTAGAAATGAAAAATACAAAATCAAAAATAAAGAATATTAAATAGGCTTGACAGCAGATTGGATACAATACATGAAAGGATCCGTGAACTTGAAGATGGGACAATAAAAAATACCTAACTGAAGCCCAAGAAGAAAGAAGAGTGAAAAAATGAGGTGATTTTAAAGCATGTCTACAAATTCTTTGACACTCTCCCACCAAGAGGAGATTTTGTAGTTTCTTTGACAGACAGAATGTGGTTAAAGTGACACTTTTGTGACTTCTGGGGCAAGGTTTAAAAAAGAACATGGTTCCTCTGCTCTCTCCCAAGGGATACTCATGCTTGGAATCCAGTCACTATGTTGTGAGGAAACTCAGGCGAAATACAGTAGACTTGTGTAGATGTCCCAGCTGCCAGTCCCCACTGAAGTCTCAGCTGACAGCCTGCATCACCAGCAAGCATGTGAGTGAGGAAGACTTTGAGATGACTCTAGGTTGATTAAAATCAAGCGAGACATACTTAGTAAGACCACTGAAGAGCCATCCTGGTTTCAGAGCTTCCATGGATCTGACTGAGGTCTTCATGAGACATTATAGTAATCCAACTTTTCTCCCTGTCCAACTCTATTTGTTCCTCCCTCCCTGCAGGTAATAATCCCAACAGCACTCCCTGACAAATCTTGTGCTAGTGGTCTTCAGCTTAGAGTCAGCTTCCTAGGGATTCTAACCTGTGACAGACCCCAGTCTTAAACTCTATTTGTCAATGGGTAGGTAAAAGTAAATAAATAAACAATACAAGTAAAAGTATAGCAAGAAAATCTGAGAGGCTATATTTACCTATCTAGTAATGGGAGAAACCTTCTTAACAAAGACTGGGAACCCAGGAGATACGCTTTTTTAAAAATGGACATATATTAATATAATTTAAATTCTTCTGTATAAAAATTACTTCAGCTTATTTCTTTTTCTCCTTTAATTCCTCTTTAAATATGTTTCAAACAGGCTTTTATCATGTTACAGACTAAGTGATAGCAAAATTAATTCTATATACACACATTTGTTTTGATGAAAATATTTTTGATGCAGAGAGCTCAATATATAATATTCAAAAGGCTATTACTTTTTTGACTAAAAAGAGACAACCTAACACAAAAAGTGTAAATATAGAAGAGCAAACTTCAAGAGACTACAGATGTATGAAAAAATAAATGCTGAAGCTCAATAAAATTCAAGGAAATGTAAACTATAATATAACAAGGTTTTTATATCCATTGCAGTCATTTAAATAAAAAAGAGGAAAAACACCTGTTACTGGTAAGAATTGAATTGTTTCAGCTTTCCATAGAGCATCTTTGAAATATTCTAATAATATGAATTAAAAATACATATTCCTTTGGACAAGTAATTTTATCTTGAGACTTTATTTGACGGCTAAAAGTACCAGAACATGGGAACACAGGTATCTAGAGTATTATTATCATGACAAAAAAGAAAAGAAAAGTGAATGACCTTCAGTAGGAAAGCAAGTTAATAAGTTCAATAAGTAAATTCCTATAATTTTATGTTGCCTTGGCATCCGTTTTGAATATGGTTTTAACTTTCTTGTACCAGAAGCAGGGCTTATTTACCCTTGACAGTTTTCATGCCTCCACCTCCTCCCAGTTCCTTAGTATAATCAATTGACTTTTATAAAATTGTCTCCTGGTGACCATCTTTCTGTGGGACAACCACACATAACCTACGTAGTTTCTATACCGTGTATGGACTGTATAGATATGCCACAGTCATTGTGACTCCATTGAACATGTGCCTGCTTGCTCTAAACTCACCATTTAGAACTTCCTGCGGGAAACCTGCCTGCATAATAATACCTCAGACCCCAATAAAGGTCATGGCTCATAGGTCCATCTCTCTCTGGCTCCCCCACCCAGTGGTCGAGTGTGCATGTCCCGAATGGCTCTGCCCTTTACTTTGGCCCCGTGAGGCATGCTGCCCTCTTCTTTCTAGGATCTGTAAGTAACAAACTACTCCTGTTGTTGTATTTGTTTTGTTGAGTTGCTTCCTATGTGTCCAATCTGCAAATCTAACATTTTTCAAGATCAGTGTTCTCTTAGACACTGACTATCTTGGCAGGAGCAAACTGGACACAGATCAGACAAGAACCACATGGGTGTCTGCCAGTATAAACAAGTTTTCTATGAAAGGGACATCTGGTCCCAGGTTGAACACTTAGGCATTAGGCCATCCACGAGGTTAAAGAAATATCCCATGAAAAGCACACTGTAAACATGCATGACCAAATCCTCTGGAGTCAGGGCAGGGCTAGAGTTCATAGCTACTTTTAAGAAAAAGACCTGAATGCCAAACTAGAGAGAAACACAGCGTAAGTTATGAAACATATACGTCCTGGAATATTATGCAGCTATTGAAAATAATGAATGAGGGCTAAATGTACACTCAGTGTACTAAGTAGAGGTGGTGAGAGCAGTCCTCCTAGATAATGGTTATAAGGAGGCTTTCTGTCTGTAAAACATTTACCCAAATAGAAGACACTCTGCTTATTTATATCAAGATATACTGCTGGTAATTCTAAACAGTCTTTCTGATAATATACTTCTCAGCCAGGCCCTGTGGCTCATGCCTGTAATTCCAGCACTTTGGGAGGCCAAGGTGGGAGGATCACTTGAGGCCAGGATGTCAAGACAATACACTGCTCCCTACCAGTGTAAATCCTCCCTGCCACTCCCCTGCCCTCAGCATCCCCCTATGTAGCAATTAACTTGGAGATATGTCTGCAAAGTACTGGTGAGTGAAAAAAGGAAAATGTAAAACAGATCTCTCATATTATCCTATTTTTCTTTAAAATGATGATCAAAACCCTGTATCTATATGCATGTTTATAGGAAAATAGAAATCACAAATATTTATAACACATATACATATATATTCATTATTTCATATCAATTGAATCAATTGAAATCAAATAATCATTGAAATGATTACTGAGCATGAGAAAGATAAAAGGCTACTTTCCCTGTTATTAACATGGGCTATGAGGGACCAGATGAGAGGGGGGATGGACAGGGAGGAGAAGAAAAGACAGAATATAAGCAAAAACATATTTTAAAGTACTGCATTAAAAGCATATGTATGATTTGACCACATCTGTACAGTTACATACATATCAGGGTGGAAATGTAACATTGCTTTTAATAATTTCAAAAACAAACAAAATAACAAAGTTTAATACTCTCAAGCTGAAAATTTGGGATCCCGGTTTCAGAATTCCATGCTGTCTGATGATACGAAGATCTGAAATCCTATGGGAAAGAACATGCTAAAAGCTCAGGCTTGGGAGCTAGCTGATAAATCCACAACCACCACTAAAATGCTGAATTTACTCCATCAGGAAGCTCTTACCATTTGCTTTAATTGCAAGTTGAGAACTGACTCTTTTAGTCCAATACAAAAGCATACACATAATAGTCATTCACCACGCCACTGCACATTAGTATTCAGAATGAAGGCTAACTTTTAAAATACCATTTTCTTTAGAACAAATATAATCAAATGGTTAAAAGAGCATTCCAATGATTTTTACTTCATTTCCTAGCTTTGTTTGCTTGTTTGTTTAATTATCCAGAAAATTGTGACACAAGTGACTTATTTTTTTACTGTAATCTTAATAAACACAAAATCTTGAATTTCACTAATTCCAAGAAAGCAGAGCAGGGGTGGGTATTGGGGTCATGGTTTGTACCTGACACAAAACAAACTTTTTAATTGTATCTAATCAGAAACAGATTTTGTTTTGAATTCCAATGTTAAATACAGCACTTCACATTGAGAAATCTGTGCAGAGGCACCACAGATTTCTCCATTAGTCATTCATGCTGCTTTGTTCATGTCATTGTGACCTTGCAAAGAACACAGTGTCCTTGGAAACATTAAAATAATGTTCTAGGTGAACCTCATAAAGTACATTAAAGTTATAACTTTATCCTGTTTAAAGGACTGCAAATTTACTAAAAGATAGAAAAAAGTCTTTTTTAATATATAATCTGGATTAAGGTACATGTTAGGTTTTGGAGGATCTATTGCTTGTATCAAAGTCACTAGATTTATAGTATCAGCAACTTATAAATTAATAGGATCAGGTTAGTATCTTTTTATCTTCTAAACAGTTCTTTTACTTTTAGGCAAAAAGACAGTATAAAGTATCAAACAGAACATTGCCAAGCAAAGCCTTTTATTTCCAATTCTACTTTGGTCCCAGGTAGTATTTAACTATTTCCAACAAACAAAAATAAATATCATTTTTCATAAAGAGCTTCACAGTCAATCTCTGCAATCAAAGGAGTTTCTATGAAACAGATTATTCAGATAAATGTCTTTCTCTCATTCAATAAATAAACATTGAGTTAGACAAAGATTTTGTTTCAAGTTTTGAACACTTGCTGGTCACAGATGGACAAGTAAAACACAAGCTTGTTCTCAAAATGTTTACAGGCTCAGACAGAATACAATGTGAGGGTCATCCTAATTATGTTTGTACAAGGAATTGTGTAAGCATAGAAAACTATGAAAAACATAATTTTGATTACATTATTTATACATTTTTGTGATATGAGTAGTTCCAAGATCAGGGTTATGGCCACACATTGCTCTAATTAAACACTTAAAGCCCATGCTATGGGACCACCTACAAGGTCTTAGGGCTATCAAGCAGCCAAATCCACGTGCGTAAGGCACGATCGAGATCATGTTTTTATGCCAAATTCTATATCTTAACGAATAGAATTACCTCAAGTACCATCTTCCTTTTAGAAAAATTATACTTGTATTTCTCAGACATGGAAGTATCGTTAGGAATTTGGATCTGTTCACTATGGAATAGTGCACGTCACTTTGGAATTTAATTTCTTGTTCATGTATAGAAAATGAATTCTGTAACTTAAACTGACATCTGACCAGGTACTTTTCTCTCCAAGTCTCTGTCATTAGATGATGATGAATAAAGGCAGTAAAATATTTTCTCAAAATCTAGGCAAATAGCCTGGAATTGTTGATGACCACTTAATAAAGAATTTTGACTTGTAGATTTTCTTAGGAAGCAGTAAGCTCATGAAAGTATTGAAGTTGCTGATTTGAAAGATGTTTCATTTTTGTTTGGTCTTTTTTAATTCAGTACTCATGAAATGAGTTTTTAATTTTAATTTTTTTAATTTTATTTTTTGAGGCAGGGCCTGGCTCTGTCTCCCAGGCTGGAGTGCAGTGGCATCAACTCAGCTCACTGCAACCTCTACTTCCTGGGTTCAAGCCATCCTCCCACCTCAGCCTCCCAAGTAGGTGGGACTACAGGTGCACACCACCACACCCAGCTAATTTTTGTATTTTTTTGTAGAGATGAGCTTTCACCATGTTTCCCAGGCTGGTCTCGAACTCCTGAGCTCAAGTGATCCTCCCACCTCAACCTCCCAAAGTGCTGGGATTACAGGCATGAGCCATGGCACCCAGCCCCATGACATGAATTTAAAAAATAAAAGTCCAGGATGACTCATTTATAATTTATTTTCATACCAATTTTCCTTCATAGTTAACATTATCAATCTCTATATGAAGTTTTATTTGGATACAAATAAAGAAACAAAATATTATAGGCCCCAAAGAGCTTTTGGAAGAAACTTTTGGAATGAACTATGATGCTTAGACTTTTGTTTTTTTTTTAAAGGTAATTCTGGTTCAGTTTCATACACTGACTTTTTAACTCTTGGTAGTTGTAAACTTAAGCATTGACCTAAAATAGCAAATTTAAAATAAATTAGCTAAAATGTATTCAGATAAATAACTCCTAATAATCTTTATGGGAATAATTGGATATGGTTTGTCTTCTTCCTGTTCAGCTAAATATGGATTACCTAGCCATAGCAGTAACATTTATTGCAGGTCTTAGTATGTGTTGGGAACTCTATGAAGCTGTTTATGAGCACTATCTCAACTAAGCCTTCAACAACCCTACGTAGTGTGCATTTGCGTTAATTAAAAGGAAGCTAACTGCTATAACAGGGAAACCCCCATCATTTGAGTACCTTACACAAAGATATTTTTTTTCTCACTCATGAAAAGCACCGTTATGTACTTTGGAGCAGAGCAAGGTGTCTTTTCTATACAGTCTTTTGGGTGGCTCAGGCTGAAGGAGGCACAGTCATATACAAATTATGTGGATTCCAATGATCTTTGTAGGCAATACAATCCACCAAATGGATGAAGGAAGAAATAGTAGAGAATCAAATGGGACAGTTTCATTGTCCAGGCTTGGAAGTGGCATACATCATAGAACTCAGTCACATAGCCTTATCTTATTGCACAGGAGGCTGGAAAAGTGTTGCCTAGCTCTGCACCCAAAAGGAATGGGTATATTTGGTGAGTAGCTAGACAGTCTGTACCAAAGTACAGTATATATTCTACTTTACTGCTAAAGAAAGTAAGGCATGAAGAAATTTCAACTCTAGCATATGACGGACTACAAAGCACATCTATTACATATTGTCTACTTGTGAATAGCTTAGTTTATTATATGTTTATGTCATTAATATGCTGTACTCTGAATGTAAAAGTCTGTACTTCATGATAACATGCTGAGTTTGCATATAACAGATGTTCAATGACTTGACTAAAATTTTTTTCAAATAAACTTCAATCTTATTTGGCAGTAGGTTACATCCTTGTAGGTTTTTGGTAACTAAATACGTGAAAAAACTAAGTGTGCAAAAGACTAAAGACACAAAACAATCTTGGTTGAATAATGGACTCTATTCAGTAAGTCTAAACTGACTGAACTATGGAGCTAGTAGAAGAAATCAGAAGGCAATGCGAAGTAACTTGATGTAGTTAAAAGAAGTCTGACATATATTCAGAGGTGCAAATGATACCTTTCCCGAACTACCAGTAAAGGTGCCCAAGAGCACCACTAAACAGTGGGGCTGTGAACAGGTTGGCTCAGCAAACTCTCTGCCCTGACAGTTTAAATCTTGACCTAAACACCACCAGGATGTGGTAGGCGGGGCATGGAAGAGTGGAGATGATTTTTCTCAAAATTGAAGACCTTAAAAAAAGGAGCTATTAATTTATGCTACCTGTATCTTGGGCAAGATCCAATTTCTTGTTCTCGCTGAGCTTTCAAGCTTTAAACTTCATAAGGAAGACTTACTCAAACATAAATATTCCCAGCTATGGAAGAACTAGAAAGGTACATTTTCATCAGATCTTTGAGGGGGTAGCACCTAAGCAGATTTCTTGCAAGTGCAAAAAAACCTCTAGACCTTGTAGTCTATTTAAAAAATTAACAGGTACTTGTATTCAGCTCTATGAATGACCCATGTTTGGTTTTTATTTCTGTGACAGATACTGCAATTTTTATAGGACTATGGGCAATTTTCATGCTCTAGGAGACATGTAATGTTTATCTGGTGTTGAGATGCCCCTAGCACATTACCATGTCCTCCTAAGGGTACTGATAATATGATGGTGAAGCAGGTTTCAAAGTTGCCTCTGCTGGTAATCTTCAACGGTTCACCTTTTGAGATAGATCATTACCATAATTATTTTATCATCATCAGATTATTTGTTGAGCTACATGTAAGCCATATTCTCAGCACATACACTTATTTTATTATAAAAATTATATATATCCACTAAAGGTCATCAACATGTTAAAAACAAAATATATGAATTTATTTATTCATTAAAACATTTTAAAAATCTGTTCAGTGAGGCTGTAATTGAAATTGGAGAATACGTTCCAGCCTTACTTCTGCTCAATAATGTGAGATCAGTGGTGCTCAGAATTCAACAGTGTTACAGGCTGTATCCCAGTTTTCCACATCTACTCTCACAGATACTGTGGGTTTGGTTCCAGACCATCTCAATAAAGAAAATATGGCAATAAAGTGAGTCACAAACATTTTTGGCTTTCCAGTGAATATAAAAATTATATTTACACTGTACTATAGTCTATTAACTATGCATTAGCATTATATCTAAAGAAACAATGTATATACCTTAATTAAGGTGTGTACTTAATACCATATTGCTAAAAAACGCTAATGATAATCTGAGCCTTTTGAAAGTTGTAAACATTTTGCTGGTGGAGGGTCTTGCCAGATGTCGATGGCTGCCAACTAATCAGGGTGGTAGTTGCTAAGTGATGGAGAAGCAATGTCTTAAAATAAGACAACAATAAACTTTGCTGCATTGATTGACCCTTCTTTATATCAAAGTTCTCCCAGTAGCATATGATGCCATTTGATAACATTTTATCCACAGTAGAACACCTTTCAAAATTGGAGTCAATCCTCTCAAACCCTGCCACTGCCTTATCAACTAAGTTTATGTAATAGTCTCCATCTTTTGTTCTCATTTCAACATTGTTCACACATCATCATCAGAAATATCTTCCATCTTAAGAAATGACTTTTATTATTGCTTATCCACAAAAAACAACTCCTCTTCCACTAACATTTCATCATGAGGTTGCAGTCATTCAGTTACATCTTCAGGCTCCATTCTCATTCTGCTCCTCTTACTACTTCCACCACATCTTCAGTTATTTCCTCCCTTGAAGTCTTGAGCCCCTCAAAGTCATTCATGAGTGTTGAAATCAACTTCTCCCAAACTCCTGTTAACGTTGATATTTTGACCTCTTCCCATGGATGATAATTGTTCTTAATGGCACTGAGAATGGTGAATCTTTTCCAGAAGGTTTTCAATTTCCTTTACAAAGACCCATCAGAGGAATCACTATCTATGGCAGCTATAGCCTTACAAAATGTATTTTTTACATAAGGCTTGAAAGTTGAAATTACTCCTTGATCCATGGGCTTCAGAATGAATATTGTGTCAGACGGCATGAAAACAAGATTAATCTCCTTGTACATTTCCATCAGAACTCCTAGGGGATGAGGTGCATTGTCAATGAGCGCTAATATTTTGAAAAGAATCCTTTTATGCTGAGCAGTAGGCCCCAACGAAGGGCTTATAATATTCAGCATACCATGATGTCAACATATATGAAGTCATCTAGTCTTTGTTATTCCATTTATAGAGCACAGACAGAGTAGATTTGGTATAATTCTTATGGACCCTAGGAGTTTGGGAATGATAAATGTGCATTGGCTTCAACTTAAGAAACATCGGCTGCATTATCCCCTAAAAATAAAGAAAACCTGTCCTTTGAAACTTTGAAGCCGGACATTGACTTCTCCTCTCTAACTGTGAAATTTCTAGATGGCATCTTCTTCCAATAGAAAGCTGTTTTGTCTACACTGAAAATCTGTTATTTAGCATAGCCACCTTCATTAACTGTCTTAGCTAGATCATCTGGGTAACTTACTATAGCTTCTATATCAGCATTTGCTGCTTCATCTTGCACTTTCATGTTAGTGAAGATGGCTTCTTTCCTTCAATCTCATGAACCAACCTTTGTAGGTTTAAACTTTGTAGCTTTTAAATTTTTCTTCTGCAGCTTCCTCATTTCTGTCAGCCTTCATAGGATTGCAGAGAGATAGGGCCTTGCTCTGGATTAGGCTTTGGCTTATGGTGATGTTGTGTCTAGTTTGACCTTCTATCCAGACCACTAAAACTTTCTTCCTACCAACAATGAGGGTGTTTTGCTTTCTTATTATTTTTATGTTCACTGGGGCAGAATTTTTAATTTTCTTCAAAATTTTTTCCTTTGCATTCATGACTTTGCTGTTGCAAGAAGGCTGAGATTCAGCCTGTTTCAGCTTTTGGCATGCCTTGCTCACTTAGCTTAATCATTTTTAGCTTTTGATTTAAAGTAAGAGATATGGGACTCTTCCTTTCACTTGAACACAAGAGACCATTGCAGGGTTATTAACTGGCCTAATTTCAATGCTGTTGTTTCACGGAACAGGGAGGCCCAAGGCGAGGGAGAAAAATGGGGGAACAGTCAGTCAGTGGGACAGTCATAACATACAAAACATTTATTAATTACATTTGCCATGGACACAGTTTGTGGTGCCCCACAACCACTGCAATAGAAACATCAAAGATCACTGATGACAAATTATCATAAAAGATACCATGTTAATGAAAAAGCTTGAAGTAGTGTGAGAATTACCCAAACAGGACACAGAAACATGAAGTTAGCACACGGTATTGGAAAAAGGCACCAATAAACTCACTATATGCAGGGTTGCCACAGACCTTCAACACGTAAAAAATGCAATATCTGTGAAATGCAATAAAGTGAAGCACAATAAAATGAGGTGTGCCTGTCCTTCCTTCAGGACTCAGATCAATTATACTTTATCACATTGGCCGAGCATTCTCTATCCCCTCACTCTGCTTTATTTTTTTCATAGCAAGTTTAATCACAAAATATATCACATATAGGCTTATTTACCAATTTTATGTGTCCCCCAAGAAGAATGGAAACTCCAACGAAATGGCAACTTTGCTTTATTCATGGATCAGTTCCTGTCATTTACAGTAATAACTGCCAAAAGAAGCATTTAGTAATATTTGTTGAATTAATAAGTACCTTTTTAAAGTTTGTCATAGGAAAATATTTTATAACTTTTAAATTTTTTATTTTATCATTGTAGATAGACAAAAGTTGCAAAGATAGTATATACAGAGATATTCCATGTACTCTTGTCCCGTGTCTTCCCTCAAATGTTACATCTTAAATAATAATAGTACAAGATCAAAACCAGAGTACTGACATTGGTAAAATGTGTGTGCAGAACTCCAAAAAATTTTATCAAATGTGCATATTTATGGAATCAATCCAATCAAGAAACAGAACTATTCCGTCACCGCTAGCCCTTTCTTGTGCTACCCCTTAAGACTACATACATTCTTCCACCCTTCTTCATTGCTAATCCCTGGCAACCACTAATCTACTCTTCACATGTGTAGTTTTGTAATTTTGAGAATCTTATATAAATGAAATTACATTATAAAGTATGCAACTCTGGGATTGGCCTTTTTCACTCGGGAGAATATCCTTGAGAGTCATTCAAATTGTTATACCTATCAGTATTCTGTTATTTTTAAATTGCTGAATAAAAGTTCATGGCATGGATGACCCACCGTTTAAACATTCACCTAGTGAGAAACATTTTGGTCATTTCAGGTTTTTGCTATTACAAATGAAGCTGTTTTGAAAAATAGTGCACAGGTTCATGTGTGAACATAAGTTTTTGTTTTTATGGGATAAATGTCTAGATATGCAGTTGCTGAGTTTACGATAATTGTGTTTTTAGTGTTTTCAAAAGAAATTTCCGAAGTATTTTTAGAGTGGTTGTACTATTTTACATTCCCGCCAGCAATGGATATAGATCCAGTTTTTTAACACCATCACCAATATTTTGTCTTTGGTTGTGCATGCGTGTGTGTGTGCGTGTGCGTGTGTGTGTGTGTGTGTGTTTATACATTTTACCCTTGAAAAACATGGGGGCAAGGGGCACTGACTTTCCACGTAGTCAAAAATCCATGTATAACTTTTGACTCCTCAAAAACTTAACTAATAATAGCCTAATGTTGACCAGAAGTCTTACCAATAACAATAAATTAATACATATTTCATATGCTATATGTATTATGTACTGTATTCTTATGAGGGAAAGAAAATGTTATTAATAAAATTTTAAGAAAGAAGAAATATATTCAGCATTCATTAAGTGGAAGTGGATCATCATAAAGGTCTTCATGCTCATTGTCTTCGTGTTGAGTAGTCTGAGGAAGAGGAGGAAGAGGATGGGTTGGCCTTGCTGTCTCAGAGTGGCAGAGGTGGAGGAGGTGGAAGGAGAGGCAGGAGAAGCAGACATACTTACTGAAACTTTTATCGAAAAAAAATTATGCATAAATGTACCCACACAGTTCAAACCTTGTTGTTCAAGGGTCAACTGTATACTGTTTTAATAGGAGTGCAGTGATATTTCATTTTTCCTAACAGCTAATGATGTTAAACACCTGTTTTTAGGCTTATTTTTGTCATCATGTCTTTTATTCATTTTCTAATTGGATTGTTTGACTTTTTTCTTTAACTACTGAATTTCAGGAGTTCTTTATATATTTTAGATGTGAGTCTTTTGCCAGCTATGTGATTGGCAATTTATTTTTTACCTCTTGTAGCTTATCTTTTAATTCTTCTAACAATGTCTTTCACAGAGTAAAAATGTTTAATTATGACAAATTTCAGTTAATTTTTTTTATAGAATGTGCCTTCAGTCTCACATCTAAAAACTCTTCATGCTGTAGAACCTACAGTGTGAAAATTTTCTCCTAGTTTATCTTCTTAATGTTTATAGTTTGAGGCTTTACATTTAACTCCATAATACATTTTGAGTTAATTTTTTTTTTTTTTTTTTTTTTTTTTTTTGAAACGGAGTCTTGCTCTGTCGCCTGCCCAGGCTGGAGGGCAGTGGTGTGATCTCGGCTCACTGCAAGTTCCACCTCCCAGGTTCACGCCACTCTCCTACCTCAGCCTCCAGAGGAGCTGGGACTACAGGCGCCCACCACCAAGCCCGGCTAATTTTTTTGTATTTTTAGTACAGACGGGGTTTCACCATGTTAGCCAGGATGGTCTCGTTCTCCTGACCTTAAAATTGGCCCGCCTTGGCCTCCCAAACTGCTAGGATTACAGGCGTGAGCCACCGCTCCCGGCCCTTGCGTTAATTTCTGTATAAAGTATGAAGTTTAGGTTTTGTATAAAGTGTGAGGTCTACTTTTTCTGTCTATAGATGCTGAATTTCTTCGGTATCATTTATTGGAGAAGCAATCTAGCCTCTGCTGAATTGTTTGCTCCTTTGTCAAATATTAATTGGGCTGCTGAATTGTTTGCTCCTTTGTCAAATATTAATTGGGCATATTTATATAAATCTATTTCTGGATTCAGTACTCTGTTCTATCGATCTATATGGATATCCTTCCACAAATACCACACAGCCATGTAATAAGGAGTCATATAACTGTAGCCATATGATAACTGTAGCTGTATAATAAGTCTTAAATTCAGTTAGGATGATTCCTCTCCCTTCATTTTTTTTTTCAGAATTATTTTAGCCTTTCTAGTTATTTTACCTTTTCATATAAATTTTAGAATAGTCTCATTTGCAAAAAAAAAAATCTTCTGAGACTTGATAGGAATTAGATTAAATCTGTATATCACTTTGAGAAGTCACATCTTTATTAATACCCATGGAAATGGAATGTCTCTCATTTATTTGATTTTTTAATTTGATTTTTTCATTAGCATTTTCTCATTTTCAGCATAGAAGTCCTATGCATATTTATTAGATGTATACCAAAGCATTTTATTTTCAAACTATTGTAAATAGTACTGTATTTTAATATTTAGTTTCCACATGTTAATTGCTAGGATACAAAAGGCTAGCCACATGTAGAAAGCTGAAACTGGATCCCTTCCTTACACCTTATACAAAGATTAATTCAAGATGGATTAAAGACTTAAACATTACACCTAAAACCATAAAAACCCTAGAAGAAAACCTAGGCATTACCATTCAGGACATAGGGACTTCATGTCTAAAATACCAAAAGCAATGGCAACAAAAGCCAACATTGACAAATGGGATCTAATTAAACTAAAGAGCTTCTGCACAGCAAAAGAAACTACCATCAGAGTGAACAGGCAACCTACAAAATGGGAGAAAATTTTCACAACCTACTCATCTGACAAAGGGCTAATATCCAGAATCTACAATGAACTCCAACAAATTTACAAGAAAAAAACAAACAACTCCATCAAAAAGTGGGCAAAGGATATGAACAAACACTTCTCAAAAGAACACATTTATGCAGCCAAAAGACACATGAAAAAATGCTCATCATCACTGGCCATCAGAGAAATGCAAATCAAAACCACAATGAGATACCATCTCACACCAGTTAGAATGGCAATCATTAAAAAGTCAGGAAACAACAGGTGCTGGAGAGGATGTGGAGAAATAGGAACACTTTTACACTGTTGGTGGGACTGTAAACTAGTTCAACCACTGTGGAAGTAAGTGTGGCGATTCCTCAGGGATCTAGAACTAGAGATACCATTTGACCCAGCCATCCCATTACTGGGTATATACCCAAAGGACTATAAATAATGCTGCTATAAAGACACATGCACACGTATGTTTATTGTGGCACTATTCACAATAGCAAAGACTTGGAACCAACCCAAATGTCCATCAATGATAGACTGGATTAAGAAAATGTGGCACATATACACCATGGAATACTATGCAGCCATAAAAAATGATGAGTTCATGTCCTTTGTAGGGACATGGATGAAACTGGAAATCATCATTCTCAGTAAACTATCGCAAGGACAAAAAACCAAATACCGCATATTCTCACTCATAGGTGGGAACTGAACAATGAGAACACATGGACACAGGAAGGGGAACATCACACTCTGGGGACAGTTGTGGGGTGGGAGGAGGGGGAAGGGATAGCATTAGGAGATATACCTAATGCTAAATGATGAGTTAATGGGTGCAGCACACCAGCATGGCACATGTATACGTATGTAACAAACCTGCACATTGTGCACATGTACCCTAAAACTTAAAGTATAATAATAAAAAAAAAATACAGTTGATGTTTGTATGTTTATCTTTTTTCTTGGGAACTTGCTGAACTCACCAAGTCCTAGAAGATTTTTGTGGATTCCTTGGGATTTTCTACATAGACTATTATGTTATCTGCCTATATGTAGACAGTTTTTAAAAAAATTCCTTTCCTGTCTATGTGCTTTCTATTCTTTAAAATCTTATTGTGCTGGCTAGAATTTCTAGTATTATGTTGAATAGTAGTGGTAAGAGAAAACATTCTAACTTCCTTACTCTAATTTTTTTCTGTAGATATTCTTTACCAAGTTGAAGAAGTTTTCTATTTCTAGTTTCCTGAGACTTTTCATTATGAATGAGTGTTGAGTTTTGTCAATATTTCCTTGTATCAATTGATAAAATTTTATGATTTTTTTCCTTTTAGTCTGCTTATATTTTGGATCACAATAATTTCCAACTACTGTACTAGCCTTTATTTCTGCTACAACTGGCACTTGGTCATATGTTACTGAACCATATTTTATAATGTTGTGTTAAAATTTTTGGATGTATATTCATGAAAGATATTGGTCAGTAGTTTTCTTTTTGTGTGTGTGCTATCTATCTGGTTTTGGTAATAAGGTAACATAAGCTACTATAATAAGTTAGGAAGCATTCCCTCCTCTTTTGTTTTTTGAAAGAGACTATATGAGATTTGTCTTAATTTTTATTTAATTATTTGGTAAAATTATTTGGTACCTTCTGGGCCTGGAAAGTTTTTTTTCAGGATATTTAAAATTATAAATTAGGCTGGGCGTGGTGGCTCACGCCTGTAATCCTAGCACTTTGGGAGGCTGAGGCTGGCAGATTACCTGAGGTTGGGAGTTCAAGACCAGCCTGGCCTACATGGTGAAAGCCCATCTCTACTAAAAATACAAAAAATTAGCTGGGTGCCATGGTGCGCACCTGTAATACCAGCTACTCTGGAAGCTGAGGCAGGAGAATTGCTTGAACCTGGGAGGCAGAGGTTGCAGTGAGCCAAGATCATGCCACTGAACTCCAGCCTGCGCTACAGAGTGAGATTTTTTCTCAAAATAAAATAAAATAATAAATTAATTTCCTTTATAGGTATAGGTCTATTCAAATTACTTCATATCTGGTAAGATGTATTAATTTGTATTTTGATAAATTTTTCTATTTCACATAAGTTGGCAAATTTATGTATATAAAGTTGCTCTAAGCATTTTTCTATTATCATTTTGATGTCTTAAAGAACTGTAGAGACATCTTGTTTTATTTAGGATACTGGTAATTAGAGTATTCTTTCTTTTTTCTTGTCAGTCTTTGTTAGAATTTGGTCAATTTTATCGGTCTTTTTCAAAGAAACTGCTTTTTGTTTCATTAGCTTTTCTCTATTTTTTTTGTTTTTAATTTAATTATTTCTGTTTTTATGTTTTGCAATTTCCCTTTTCTGCTTATTTTAAGCTAATTTTTGCTCTTCTTTTTCTAGGTTCCTTAGGTTAGTGCTTAAATGGTTAAGGTTTTCTTTCTGTGCTAATGTATGCAATTAATACTATTTATTTTCCTCTCAGTACCTCCTTAGCTGTGTCCCACAAATTTTGATAAGCCATATTTTTATTTTCTTTTAGTTTTTATTTTTCTTCTAGTTCTTAAAGTTTCCCTTGAGACTATCTCTTTGACCCATGGTTTACTTACAAGTATGTTATTAAGTTTTTAAGTTTTTGGATATTTTTCATTTATATTTCTGTTATTTTAAATTAATTGTAGTCAGATAAGATACTCTGTATAATTTCAGTTATTTTCAGTTTGTTGAAGTTTGTTTTAGGGCAAATAACATGTTCCACCTAAGTATATATTCTATAGGTACTTTTAAAAATTGTATTTGGCTATAGTTTCATGGAATGTTCTATAAATGTCAATTAGATATTTCAGTTGATAGTGTTTTTAAGTTTATTTATATCCTTGCTAATTTTCTAATTGTTTTATCAACATTTAAGAGAATAATGTTTAAGTTTCCAATTGTAATTGTGGACTTGTCTATTTTTCCTTTCAGTTCAATAAGTTTTACTTCACATATTTTGCAAACCTGTTGCTTTGTGTATACATATTTTCTATCTTTGTGTCTTCTTTGTGGATTCATCCTTTAAAATTGTGTAACATGTTTCTGTTTCTGATAATTATATTTATTTTAAAATCTACTTTTTTTGAAGTTAATGTAGTCACTTCTGCTTTCTTTTGATTAATGTTTGTATTATATATCTTTTTCCTTCCTTTTATTTTCTACTTACTTATATCACTATATTTAAAGTGCATTTCTAGCAGATAGCATATAGTTGGTTCTTTTTTTAAACAAAACTGCAATCTCAGTCTCTGTCTTTTAATTGATATATTTAGTCCTTTTATATTTAATGTAATTATTTGTGTGTTATGGATCAAGTGTAGTGATTTATTTTTTATTTCGGTTCATTCTGTTATTTATGTTTTTTGTTTTCTTGCTTTCCTTTGAGTTAGCTGAATATTTATTTAGACTTCCATCTTGACTTATTTAGTCAACCAATATTTTAATAATTTCAATAAAGTGCAGAGATCATTACTCCCTCCCACTTTCAATATAATTGTCTTAAATACTGTATAAACACTGAGGTTCACATTACACAGTATTATAATTTTTTGCTTCACTCTAAAAGTAATTTAGAAAGCTCAAGAAGAAAGAAAAATCTATTGTGTTACCATATTTTTCCTCTTTTCACTCATTCTTCCTTCAAAATATTCCAACATTCTTTCTTTTATTATTTCATTTTTGTTTGGAGAACTTCATTTTGCCATATTTTTAAAGAGAAGATCTCCTGGTAACAAATTCCCTTTTTTTAATCATCTAAGAATGTCTTGCTTTCTCTTCATTCATAAAGGTTGTTTTGCTAGATATAGAATTCTGAGTTGACAGTTATTTTCTTATTTTCTTTCAGCACTTGAAAAATTATATCCTGCTTCTTTCTGGCCTTCATGGTTTCTAGTTGGAAACTAACTTTCCATTTTATTTGCACTATAAATAACATATTATTTTTCTCTGGATGCTTTAAAGATTGTTTTGTCTTTATTTTTTATAAGTTTGACTATGATATGTCCTAGTGTGTCTTATCATATATAATGAGGGAAAAAATACAGTTACCAGGGGTCTGAGTTTCAAGAAAATAGATCAATAGGCCAGGTGTGGTGGCTCATGCCTGTAATCTCAGCACTTTCGGAGGCCAAGGCATGCAGATCTCTTGAGCTCAGAAGTTCAAGACCAGCCTGGGCAAATGGCAGAACACTGTCTCTGCAAAACACACAAAATTTAGCTGGGTGCAGTGACATGCATCTGTGGTCCCAGCTACATGGGAGGCTGAGGCAGGAGAACTGCTTCAGCCTGGAAGGCAGAGATTGCAGTGAGCCAAGATTGACCCTTATACTCCAGCCTGGGTGACAGGAGTGAAACTGTCTCAAAAAACAAAAAATAAAAAAAAGATCAATAATGTAGCAGCCAGGGAAAGAATTAAGGGTACGCAGAAGAAAGCTATAACACTGAAGAAACACTTGTGAAGGTCATAGGTCTGAGAAAGATGCCAACTAAAAGTTTGAAGATTTAATTATAGCATTATAAAAGCTCTCCTCACCCGCACTTTAACACCATGTAACACAGCTCAACTATAATAAAAACAAATTGCAGCTGAAAGAGCTTCTCTGAGAAGTATTTGAGAAAGCCCAAACTTAAAAGAGGAAACAAAAACAATGACACTAAAAAAATTTGGAACCTTATATATATGTAACTACAACACTATATAAATGCAACCTAACATCTAGCCAAAGTAATAAATATCCTCACAATAAATGCAAGTTTACTTCAGTCCCTGTAATCCAAAGAGTATGTTCAGGTTTCAACAAGAAAATTAAAAGTCATGCCACAAAAGAAAAGAAAACACAATATGAAGAGACAAAGTAATCATGGTTAAGAAATTTGCAAAATTAATGACAAGCCCCAAACTATATATTCAGAAAGTTCAGAGAACATCAAAATTATAAATACCAAAAAATAGACAAACCAACAAAAACGGCCTAAGTATATCATATTCCAACTACAATCAATCAAAGTCAGGGAGAAATTCTTTAAAGAATCCAGAAGGAATAAACACTTTAACTACAGTAAAACAAGGACAAGAACTATAGTGAATTTTTATTTGAAACCATGCAAGCAAGAAGAGACTAGCCTGAAGTATCTCAAGAGTTAGAAAACGAATCAACTAAAATTCTATATTCAGCAACATTTTTCTTCAAAAGTGAAGTAAATTATATATTCTTAGACAAATAAAAACAACTCTAACTCTGGCAGACCTTTCCTGGAAGAAATTTTAAAAGAATTTCTTCAGGCCAAAGAAAAACGGTATAGGTCAGAAATCTGTATCTATGGAAAGGAAGGAAGAACACTGAAGAAGGAATAAGGAAGTAAAATAAAGTCTTATTTTCAATTTTCTTAACAGATTTAAAAGACAACTTTTTGTTCAAAGTAATAACAATAGCATTGTATTTTGTGTTTATAGTCACGTGGATAAGTGAAATCAATGAGTGCAATGTTATAACATACACTTGCGATGAATTTGAGATAGTTGGATTAATATCTACCATGTTTGTAACTGCTTTCTATTCATTCCATATGCTCCTTGTTTCTTCCTCCTAACTTTTTTTCTCACTTTCCCTGGTTTTAGTAAGCACTTTATATGATTCCAGTTTATCTACTCTCTCAGATTATCAATTATATATTTTTTTAAAAAACAAGTGTTTGTGCTACAACTTACAATATATACTACTTACTTATCCTGGTCTGCCTTACAATAATTCTATACAGCTTAACATGTAGTGTAGGCATCAGAATATTTCAGATTTATCACTTATAGAACACTTTCTTCAGCAACAGCAGAACATCTACTCTTTTCAGGTTCACATGGAACAATTGCATAGACCATATTCTGGGCCATAGGCATATCTTTAAAAATTTAAGAGACAATAAATCATGTAAAATATGTTCTTAGAACTCATTGGAATTAAAAAAAGAAATGAATAACAGAAAGGTAGCTGGAAAATCATCAAATATTTGGAAATTTAAAAATACAGTTCTGAATAACCCATAAGTCAAATAAGAAATTTCAAGAAAGGTAAAAATTATCTTGAACTCAATGAATGAAAATTCAACTTATCAAAATCTGTGGGATTCAGTGAAAATAGTATTCAGAGGGAAATATATTTATAATGTATATATTAATTAAGAAGATAATAAGAAAAATCCTAAATCAATAACTTAAGCTATAACTTTAAGAAATAAGAGAAAAAAAGAACAAATTAAGCCAAAAGCAATCAAAATGGAGGAAATAAAAATTAGAGCAGAAATCAATGAAATTGAAATTAAGAAAACAGTAAAGAACATCAACAAAATCTAGTTCACTGCAAAGATAAAACAATTAATAAAACTCTAGCTGATAGTGAATAAAAGAGAGAAAACACAATAATCAACAGTAGAAATCAAAGATGAGCCATCCACACTGATCTCATGGATAGTAAAAACATAAAATGGATAAGAAAATACTGGCTAGGCACGATGGCTCATGCCTGTAATCCCAGCACTTTGAGAGGCTGATCGTTTGAGCCCAGGAGTTCAAGACCACCCTGGGCAACTCAGGGGGATCTCATCTCTACAAAAAATACAAACATTAGCCTGACATGGTGACCTGTGCCTGTAGTCCTAGTTACTCAGAAGGCTGAGGTGGGAGGATCGATTGAGTCTGGGAGGTTGAGGCTGTGGTGAGCCAACAGTGCACTCAAGCCTGGGTGACAGAGAAAGACCCTGTCTCAGACAAAGAAAAGACAAGACAAGACTATGAACATTTCTATACCCACATATTTGATAACTTAGTGGAACTTAAATGAAATGAACCAATTTATTGAAACACACAAAATACCAAAATTCACACAAAGAGAAATTGATAACCTGATTAGGCTAATATTTACACTATAAATAAATGATTTAAAAACTAAAGAAAAAAATCGATCAGGCCCACATGGTTTTGCTCTTGAACTGTACCCACCATTTAAGGAAAAAAAAAAAGACACTGTTTTTCACAATTTGTCCCATACAATAGAAACCGTGGATATACTTCCTAACTCATACTTTAAGCTCAGCATTACCCTAACACTAAAATCAAGACAAAGACTTTACAAGAAAAAATAAAATAAAATTATAGACCAATAACTACCATGAATATAGATGCAAAATTATCTGCTAAAATTTTTGTATATTGAGTCCAACAATGCATAAAAATTTACATCACAACCAAGAAAGATTTATTTAGGTATGTAAAGCTAGTTCAGTTTTCAGAAATTAATGTTCTTCACCTATTGACAGGCTAAAGAAGTAAAGTTAAAGTTATATGATTATATTAACTGACATGAGAAAACCATTTGATACAATCTCATATCCATTCATGAAAAATCATTTAGCAACCTAGGAATAGAGGGGTAGTTTCTCAACTTTATCAAGAACAAAAATCTTTACAAGTAATATATTTAATGGTGAGAGACTGGATGCTTTCCTTCTAAGATTGGAAACTAGGGAAAGATATCCTCTCTAACAATTGTTATTCAATATCATACTGGAAGCCCCAGGCTAACTTAAAAAAATTAGAGATTTGAAAGAAGCAAAACTATCTTTATTTGACAATGATAACATTGTCTATATAGATAGTTTCAAAGAATCTACATAAATACTTCTTGAATTAATAAGTGAGTACAACATAAAAGAAGACTATACAAAACTAGACTGCTTTCCTATATACAAGCATTGAACAATTAAAATTTGAAATTTAAACTACATATCATTTATAATAGCATCAAAATAAGGTGTCTAGGTACAAATGTATCAACATATGTGCAAAAATCTGTTTTTAGATGAATTAGTCCATTTTCATACTGCTATGAAGAAATACCCAACACTGGATAATTTATAAAGGGAAAAGGGCTTAATGAACTCAGTTTCACATGGCTGGAGAGGCCTCACAATCATGGCAGAAGGCAAAGGAGGAGCAAAGGCACATCTTACATGGTGGCAGACAAGAGAGCATGTACAGAGGAACTTCCCTTTATGAAACCATCAGATCTCATGAGATTTATTCACTATCATGAGAACAGCATGGGAAAAACCTGCCCCCATGATTCAATTACCTCTCACCGGGTCCCTCCCAGGACACATTGGGATTGTGGGAGTTACAATTCAATATGAGATTTGGGTAGAGACACAGCCAAACCATATCATTAGAAAACTATAGAACACTGATGAAAGAAATCACAGAAGATCTATATAAATGAGGACAATTCCTTGTACATAAACTGGAAGACTCAATATTAAGATGTTTATTCTTCCCAAATTGACCTATAGAATGTATGTAATCCTAATCAAACTTCCTGAAAGATATTTTGTAGATATCAACAAATTGATTCTTAAATTAATATGGAAAGGCAAATGAACTGGAATAACAACCACAATTTTGAAAAAGAAGAACAAAGTTGGCAACTTACACCTCAACTTCAAGGCATACTATTAAGCTATGATAATCAAGACACAGTGGTAATAGTGAAACAATAGACCTTTAAATCAAAGGAACCCAACAAATTGACCCAAACAGATTCAAATAATTGGCAAAGATGCAAAGGCAATTCAATGGAGAAAAGATGATCTCTTAATCAAATGGTCCTGGAACTATTGGAATCCACATGCATAAATAAAAAGTTAAAAAGTAAATTAACTTAGACACAGCCCTTGCATGTCACACAAACATCAACTGGAAATAGATCACAGGTGTAAATGTTAAAACTATACTTTTTTTTAGAAGAAAACATAACAAAGTATAGTTGACTTTCAGTTTGGTGATGGATTGTTAGATACACAAAATCACCATTTATAAAATAAAAATGGATAGTCTGGACTTTATTAAATTTTAAAATTCACGTTTGTGAAAGAAACTGTTGTGAGAAGAAGATAAGCCACAGTCTATGAGAAAATGGTGACAAAATATATTTCTGAAAAAAGACTTGTATATGAATATGTAAATAATCTTTAATGTCAACAATAAGAAGCCACATAACCCAACCAAATATCTGGATAGACACTTTACCAAAGAAGATATACAGAGGACAAACAAGAACACACAAAAAATGCTCAATCTAATTTGTCATTGGAGAAATGCAAATTAAAATAACAATGAAATGCTGAGAAATACTTATTGGAATTGTTTAACTCTGAAACTTGATAATAATTATCACTGGCAAGGATGCAGAGTAACAGGAACTCTAATTTATTTTGGGTAGAATGCAAACAGTACAGTCACTTTGGAAGACAGTTTGGCAGTTCGTTACATAGCAAAACACAGTCTTACCACATAATCCAGCAATTGTGTTCCTAGGTATTTACCAAGTTAATTAAAAAGCTTATGCCCACATAAAATCTTGTATACAAAAGTTTATAGCAGTTTTATTCAAGATGTTTTTCAATATGTTGTTCAAGATGTTATTCAGTAAACTGTGATACATCTATACAATGGAATACTATTCAACAATAAAAAGAGGTCAGCCACTAAGCTATGCAAAATTATAGATGCATATTAAAAGCATATTTATAAACCGAAGAAGTCATTTTGAACACTGTATTCTGCAGGATTACACTTTTATGACATTCTGGAAAAGGTAAAATTATACAAAGAGAAAAAATATCAGTGATTGCCAAGGACTTGGGTAGAAGAAAGGGTTGAATAAATAGAGCACAGTGGACTTTTTAGATCAGTAAAACTGTTTTGTATACCATAATGGTGGGTACATGACACTATGTATTTGTTAAAGCCCATAAGACTACACAGTGAAAAAATTAACCTTAATATATACATATTTAAATTTTCATTTAGCAGGTTGGGGGATCCCAAATGGAAGGCAGACTGTGACAAAAGCATGGAACTATATTATACATGCTGTAAATAATCTCTCTGAAGGGGTTGGGAGTAAGCGTTCCAAGTGACATTGAAAATGAATGGAGACTATAGAACAAAGAGTAAAGGGACGTAAGTATTGCACTTTGTTCGATAAAGTTATTTCCCATGGGGATATATCAGTAAACAATTCTGCACATATGCAGGAACTGAACAATTAGCTTAATAAATGGCACATGGTAGGAGTTAGGTTTCACATGCTGGAGTGGAAGGTTACAGATGAGCAAAAGAAAGAAACTAGTATAATGCATGTGGTAATGCATTAAGAGTTGGAAACATCAATATAAACATGTTTAACTTAATATAAATATAGATATATCAATATAGAAATACATATTCTATAAATATACAGTTATAGAATGTAAATACACAAAGAATATATATAGAAAAAATACATATGTGTAAGTAAATGAGCTAGTATATACATATATATTTCCTTGCTCTTTCAGCTAAAGGCGTCTGGAAGCAACTATGATCCAGTAGCAATGAGCACAACTTCTGGCCATGTCTTGGTTTCTAATACCATTCTTCAACAAAAAAGAACCAAGGACCCCTTGAGAAATTATTTATTCTAGATCTGGATTAGAGAGTACACAAAATGAGCCTGGAGCATGTTGCAGTGTCAGAAAAAGTGATGAAGTGCTTTCAAAAAATACACACACACACACACACACACGTGCATGCGCGCAAATGCACACATGATATATGATGGGCTATGTCAAAGGGATACAGAAGCCAACTAAAAGAGCTTCCAGTGGCCAAAGCTAGAATAATTTTAGCAATAAGATAAATAATGTAGTATTGGATTAAAACCAAAGTAAAAAGTAAATAGCCATGAGTCTAGTCTAGACTTTTACAAAAAATAATTGAATAAACAAATCCAAAGAGGAGTGTGAACAAACCTCCTACTCAGAACCATTATAAATAATTGATGTAAGTACTATGCTCTCAAGAACGGCCCACACTGAACACCCCACTTCTTAAGTGCAGACTGCACATAGTCATGTCCTTTTAAAGAGTACGGTACAGAAAGAGGATAAAGAAGTGCTATGATTTGAATGTGTCCCCCAAAGTCCATGTGTTGAAAACTTAATTTCCAATTTGACAGTACTAAGAGGTGAGACTTTAGGAGGTGATTGGGCCATGAAGGTTCTTGCCTCTTGAATGCATTAATACCATTATTGCAGAAATGGGTTTCTCATAAAAGGACAGGTTCAGCCCTCTTTTGGCTTTTTTCCTCCCCCACCTTTCTCTCACCCTCTTTTGTCTTTCTATCTTTTGCCATGGGATGATGCAACAAGTGGCACTTGCTAGGTGCTGGCCTCTCCATCTTGGACTTCCCAGCCTCCAGAACTATACGCTGATACATTTCTATTTATTGTAAATTAGACAGTCTTCTGTATTTTGTTATAGTAGCACAGAATGAACTAAGACACAAAGTAACTTTACAGTGGAGAAAACTGACAAACTCTCACTCAGTCAATGATCAAGATGAACTCACCATCAATAAATCAAGTTGATAATATGTAATAGCACTTATTTCTCAAAACAATGCAGCCTCATCATGAGAGCAACAGCAGACAAATCCCAATTGGGAACATTATACAAGGTATCTGACCTATACTCCTCAATACTATCATCGTCAGAAACAGGGAAAGTCCTAGGAACTGTCACAGCGGAGGAAAGCCTAAGGAAGCATGAAAACTAAATTTAATTCAGTATTGCAGATGGGTTTCTGTAACAGAGAAATGACATAGGGTAATAAATAAATAAATAAATAAAACAGGAAGAACAGATTACATATGGACTTTAGTTAATAATAACCTAGTATGATTGGTTTATTACTTGTGAAAATATACTACTTTAAGATGTTAAAAAAAGGAAAACAAGGTGTGAGATAGGTGGTAACTCTGTACTTTCTTCACAAGATTTCTATAAATCTAAAACCAGTTTTTAATGTTTTATTTAAAAAAAAACCTTCCAAAAACTTAAATATATGAGCCTTTGAAAAATGCTGATGTGACAGTAGTCAAAATAATGTAATTGTACATTTTAAAATAACTAAAAGTGTGTAACTGGATTGTTTGTAACACAAGAATAAATGCTTGAGGGGATGGATACCCAATATTCCATGATGTGATTATTATGCATCACATGCCTGTATCAAAATATCTCATGTACCCCACAAATACATATATGTACTATATACCCACAAAAACTAAAAATGATATATATTTTAAAATGTGCTGATGTGGACTGCGGGAAGCTGGGATATTATTGGCAGCACAGTTGCTTACAAAGTAATTAAGCCTAACATTTTTTATTTCACATTGTATATTGATGTTTTGTTTATCATTTTCCACCAATATGTCAGTTAGGACTTCCTGTTCTTTCACCATCTCACTTGCTTATACAAACTTTGCTGTCACCTTTCAACTTACAGTTGTAATTGATGAAAAATAAACTGAAATGTTTGAGCCAAGGATTTCTAAGGAGGAAAGGAGAAAGAAATAGCAAATAAATTAAATAAAAGAAATCTGTAAATGTTAAGATACCTAAGTGGTAATCAGTTTCCTAAGTGGCAATATTTCCCAGGTAGTACAATTTAGAAAAATCAAATTTCCAACAATAGGTAAAGTGTACCACTTAGTGTTACAAATATTGTTATACAGGATTTTTTAAATGTTGATATTACCAACGGTGTTGGACTAGTACACTGATTGCTGTCTACAGCTCCGTTCTTAGTATGCATGCTGTGAGATCACTATATGTGCGAAATAATTTTTAATCAGAACAAACCCTATTTGATATTTTAGAAAAAGACTATATTATGTAGGCAGTGATCTAGGATAGATTCACTGCAGTAAAGTGCATTGTGCATCATGATTAGATCCAGTTTTTAAACTTTGATAATATATTCCTAGATCAGCACTGTGATTAAAGTATCTAAAATGGTAACTATAGTCAGTCTGGTGGTTTTGGTCTTATTAGTGAATTTAAGGCCAAGATAAAAAAATAACTCTTGGTTTGAACCTGTAAAAATAAATAGCAACTGGTTAAGATTCACCATCTGTAGGAAGAATCCCCGTTATGCAATGATGTGTGTATCTGTTGCTAAGGAGATAGGGAACAACTAAGTTCAGTCTTCATGATGAAAGCACATCATCCAAAGTAAAATAAAACAAAAGGAAGCTGCAAGTTAATTAACTCAATTGTCACAGCACAATTTAGAGTTAGGAAGTATATATTGGTTTTGGCCATATGGTGTTCATGATATTTGATCATTTTTGACCAAAAAATGGAAATGTTATGTGGTTCAACCAAATAAATTCAATCTTCTAGAGTGGTGGGGTCACAAGATCAAGAACATTAGTGTTTTTCTAATTTTCTCAGGGAAGCAAATGATCTGGTTTTTTGCTGAATACAGCAGTTATTTCCCTAGCAATATTCCTGAGTAGAAGAAGACTGTACATTAGGATATCATATGATCTATTAGAACTGGAATTCCAAAAAGTTTCATCTCCTTTGTAGCATGGTGCCCCATGGTAATATTTGCATATGAATATGTAAATAATCTTTTGGCCTCCTCAGGCAACTTTCCTATCAAAAATGGTTTGGGAAGCTAGACTTCAAGTTTTCAAGCCAGATGTGACTCCTATGTTGAAGTGCTAACTTGGAATCCTGGATTATTAACTAGTGTCTTGGAATTTGGTTACATGGGTCAATGCCTCTGAGGCAAATCCATTAAATACATATTGAGCAGCCCTATAGTCAAGCAACTATGTTGGGCAATAATAAAAAATTGTGGACTCGTAACCCCCAAAGGGCTCATAATCCATACCAGGAAATGGATATATACACAAAGTCTAAAGTGCTATGGGATCTAGAAGAAAAGGTGGGTCCTTCTGAATTTCAGAACTGGAGACAATTTCCCAGAAAAGATGAGAGTTGTTCTGGGCTTTACACGGAGACTCAACATATAGAGAATTGGTGATGGAATTGGTAAAGGAGAGAATGTGCATGGCCAAATCACATAAGAAAGTATATCATGTGTGAGGGAAGAGCATATTTTTGAAATGGCAAAGTCTTAAGATCCATGGCCAGAGGATAGAAAGGTGGAGTTTTTGATAATTGACCAAGTGCCTTAAATACCGTGCTTACTATTTCTGTAGATTGATTGACCCTTTCTGCCTCCAAACACCACCCATGAGTAATATTCTCTCATCAGGACTAAGTCTCATTATGGACCATGACTATCTCTGTGGGAATAGAAAGTACCCTGGGATGGGAGAGTGAAATTATAACTTGTAATTAATTGTAAGGTTCTTAATGTGTCCATCAAGGTTCAACAAAGTCCACCAGAAGTGCTGCTATAGCTAAAAAGAGTTAGGTTTACTTATCTGACTGCAACAATGGTGAACATATTCCAAAGGAAAGTTGACAGGACTATGTAGTGGGATTAAAGAGGGACATTTTATGAGTCTTGGATTTATGTCCAGTGATTTTAAGGAGGAATTAGGGAAGCCAAAGTCAGTTCTGAATAGGGCACTGTGAAGTAACAGGGGCTAGTTTGTGACTGGGTATCTTAACAAATGTGTTGCTGCAGCGGGAAGATCAAAATGGGGCTCGTGTTGTAATGGGAAAAAAACCAGCAATTACTCATGTTGGTCAGAAGTGAGGAATGTGTAGTCATGTTGTGATAGTACCATGGCTTTGTCTGTGTCCTGGTTTGAGCATCATTTATGTTCTGATGGGAATATTGTCAGCAAGGCTTATCCTTACTTTCATCAGTTGCCAGTAAGTCTGATTTAACTTTTTAGTTCATTGTGTCCCCAGTCATCAATCTCTCCTTTGCTGATTGTCTACTGAAAACACATCAAAGTTTACTTGTGTTTGTTTGTTTGTTTGAACAAGACAGGGATACATCTTAATCACCTGAAAATAATAACTATGATAACTTTGTAAAAGATGTATTAAAAACAGGAATCTCTGAAGACATGTAAACTGGTTAAGAGACAATTTTTTAAAATCTAGGTAAAAATTACGGAAGCCTTAGACACTCAGATTAGAAAGAATGAGAAAAAGTCACGGACACTTCCACAGTAGAATTTATGATTTACTTGCCAAATGATGTGGGTATCCAGGAGGTGTTCTGAAAGAGTTTGCCAATAAGCATATTGAATATGCATATGTAATTAAGCACCTCTTTGAAAATATACATCATGCTAATGCTTTTATATATGCATCATGGTTATTAAACAATAATTGAAAGATGAGCAAAACATAGTCTTTACCTGCCTTTGTGCAGTTCACTGTTAAGAGAAGTATGCAGATATCTCAAAGACACCATGAAAATAAGTGACATAAGAATTACATAGAATCACGGACAGTGGGGAATTAGGACCCTCCCTGAGGAGGTAAGCTGAAATTTGGGACTAGAAGTATCAAGAGAAGAGAGAATAAAGGCTAAGGCTGCATCATGAAATACAAATTCAATCTCTAATGCTACCAAGAAACAATATGAACATATAAATATAAAGAACTAATTATTAAGCAACTAAGAATGTTATTATAGAGTGGATATGTGGTGTTGGAGAAGAAAGAAACTTTGGGGGAGAGTTTAGAAGGTTGGAAAAAGAGGTTAGGATGTCAGTCTATGCTGACGAAATGTGACTATAAATTGTAGGTAACTGAGAGCCATGAATAAGATCAAGGAGTGAGCAACAGTGGTCTATTTCTATCATATACATTAATTTGGGCTTTTTATATTATCAGTAATTGAAATTGGCCATGGTAAAAACTTACAAGAGTCATTTAATTTATAGTCTACCTTATTTAATATGTACTCTCCTGTACATATTAAACCAGCTTCTGCTTATAAAGACCTCCATTAGATTACACCATTTAATCTAAAATCCAGTTCCAGTATTAACAATCATCATTGCTAGGAGGTTTTGGTTTTTCTTCCGGCAGAAAGGTAGCTGCTTTCTTCTCTGGCTTGCTGGATCCTGCATCCTAGTAACCATGGAGCTGTGATCACTGTACCCTGAAGTCACAATCTCTACCACAGCCTCAGGAGCACTGGAAGCAGGAAGTTTAATTTGCTTTCAATAAATTAGGAAAGTATACTCTGTGGATGCACATCAGAGCATTCCGTGCCTTTACAATTTTGCATTCCTTTTGTCTAAACGTTCTGAAAAGCTTCTCATCAGGCTCTCAGTAAGCAGATTTGCTAATAAATAAACTCTCTACATCTCAGTGTGCTGCATGTAGAGTGAGAGAAATCCTCACCCCGCACCCAGGTATTTTAAAATCCCAACTCAAAGACTAAGAAGTCATGAAGCCCCCGGTAGTACTCACTATCCAAGAATGGTAACAGATAAGGACATGTTAATAATCAAAACCAGATGTGATGCTCAGCTGATAGGCACCTGGCATTCACTTAGGTCATTAATATTCAGAATATTCCAGCAAAAACTGCTCAAACAGTCTTCTGTAGTTTTACTCTGTGGTGAAGCCATCCTAGAGGCTGAGTATAGAGTTTTAGTGATGTATTCTGTGGCATTTTAAATACCATCTTGTTTCTTCCCCTTCGTATTATCAGCCCTCCCTCCACACCTTCCTTGGCTACCTCCACTACCTGCTGGTTCCTGAAACCATATTTCTATCTTACAAGTTAATCGGGCTGGAATGCTCTCTGACTTCCATTTCTTAAGCTCCCTCAGTCACAACTCCAGGTCTTCCATAATTTCAGACAACTGATGAAAGTAATTTGTGAAAGTAATTTTTTTCTAGTTTTATTGTAGTTTTCTAGTTAATCACTTTAGTTAGTTTTATTATTTGTTCATCTGGAAGACTTTCCTATCAAATATTATTTTAATCTGGCAATATCTTTGATTTGTATCACATTTTTAAGCATTTTATGTATACATGTAAATTTATATCTAAAAATTTATAGTATATGTATTCATATATATGATATATGTATATACATGATATATGTGATATATGTATATAAATTATATATATAGTCTACATTTGCTTCCTACTTCATGCAAAATATCTGTTCTTTTAAAATGAAAATTGCTTTAGGATGGGGATTAAATTTCTGCCATACTTGTTTCATGCTCATTATTTTATGTACTGTTGGTATAGTGAGCAGAACATCAAGAAGGACATAGTATATGAAATAAATGTACACATATATACAGAAAAGCTTATACGCTTTTACCTTTAAGAATTTAATATTACTTACACATAGTGCATATTTGTATCAGTCAGGGTTCTCCAAAGAAACAGAACAAATAGGATATACAGATACATAGTTTATCATAAGGAATTGGGTCACTTGGTTATGGAGACTGACAAGTCCCAAGATCTGTTGTCAGGAAGCTGGAGACCCAGGAGAGTCTATGGTGTAGCTCCAGTCCAAATGCCATCAGGCTTGAGACCCAAAAAGAGTGGTTATTTCCATTTGAGTCTGCAGGCATGAAAAAATGCCCCAGTTTGTAGCAGCCAAACAGAAGGAAATTTCCTCTTACTCACAGAAGGGCCAATCTTTTTGTTCTATTTAGTTCTTCAGTTAACTAAGAACTGGGAGAGAATCTTCGTTTCACACTCTACCAATTCAAATGTTAGTCTTATCCACAACACCCTTACAAACATACCCAGAATATTGTTTGACCAAATATCTGGGCACCCTTTGTCCCAGTCAAATTAATACATAAAATTAACCACTGCAACATTCAAGATATATACCTACCTAAAGGGTACTTGTTTTAGTATCAGATAAAGAATATTCTGTGGTTTTGGAATTTAAAATGGGTTGATTGACATCATGTTAAAAAGTATTTTACATATTAAATTTATAACATGCTTCATTTTTAAAGATGTGAACTCACAAACCACACATTTATTGCCTATGTTCATTTTTCCTTTTCTATGGATACCTTATTTTATTTTATTTTATTTTTTATTATACTTTAAGTTTCCATGGATACTTTAAAAAGAATTTAAAAAGAAGTAAAGAAAGAGCTCCTTTATTTTTCAGTAAGCATATTAGATGTGCATATAGAATTAATATATGTATAATATAGTCAAAAAGAAAGAAAATGTCTACTGGGAACAATTAGTTGCAAACAAAAATATTCCATCACTGTCATACATGACCAAGGAAAAGAAAGAAACAGTTCTCTATTGGTTGCTCTGGTAAATGTTATTTTTAATTTAATTTAAACAAAAGACATATTGGCCAACAAATTAAAAGTCATATCCTTGGAACATTAAAATGTCTCTACTAGTTTTTGTTGTCAAGTCTGACTCCAACAATATTCTTTAATGTTGGTTTCTAAGATTTAATAATTTATTAAAATTTTATTTTGGGGTAATTGTATATTTACATGCAACTGAATGCAATACAGACAGTCCCTGAATCATGATGGATCCACTTAAACGATTTTTTTTAACTTACAAAGGTGTAAAAGTGATATGCTTTTAGTAAAGTATTCAATAAATTGTGTGAGATATGAAATAGGCTTTTTGTGGGCTGGGTGTCATGGCTCATGCCTGTAATCCCAGCACTTTGGGAGGCTTTGGCGGGCGGATCACCTGAGGTCGGGAGTTTGAGACCAGGCTGACCAACATGGAGAAACCCCATCTCTACAAAAAATACAAAATTAGCTGGGCGTGGTGGTGCATGACTGTAATCCCAGCTACTCGGGAGGCTGAGGCAGGAGAATCACTTGAACCTGGGAGGTGGAGGTTGCGGTGAGCCAAGATCATGCCATTGCACCCCAGCCTCGGGAAGAAGAGCAAAACTCTGTCTCTAATAAATAAATAAATAAATAAATAAATAGGATTTCTGTTACCTGATCCTGCCTAATTGTAGACTAATATAAATACTCCAAGTATGTTTAATTTGGTTAGGCTAAGCTATAATGTTCGGTAGGTAAAGTGTATTAAATTTATATTTGACTTAAAATATTTTCAACTTACAGTGGGTTTATTGGGCTGTAACCCCATTGTAAGTTGAGGAGCATCTGCACAGAGAAATCCCTCTGCCCTTCGCAAAATTTCTCCAATGAAAACTTCTTGCATAACTCTAGTATAATATCATAGCAGGAGAATTAACCTTAGTACAATCCACTGATTTATTCAGATTTCACAGTTTTATGTGCACTTATTTGTAGGGATGTGTGTGTGTGTGTGTGTGTGTGTGTAACTTTGTCACATAGGGCTATTTTTGTAATTGCCACCACAGTCAGAATGTAAGATTTCAATGTTTTTTAAGCTATCAGTGATCATCCTGACAAGTTAGTTCATCAAAGAAACTAACTTAACAGAAATGAACTAACTTAATAAAGATGTATTAATGTTAACAAAAATGTATTAATGACAAAATGTATTAATGATAAACAGAGAGAAAAACAGATAAGATTTTAAAAGCACTGGCTTAGAGTTGCTCGAGTTAAAGGGCCACTAAGGCTTGTGGGTTGGGCCTTTCTCATGACCACTCCCCTTTCCAATGAATCCCCACAATGTGAAAGGTTCTATTCCTCAGTGATATGGTTTTGCTGTGTCCCCTTGAATTGTAATAATCCCCATGTGTCAAGGGGGGGTTGAATGGAGATAACTGAATCATGGGGGTGGTTTCCCCCATACCATTCTCACAGTAGAGAGTAAGTCTCCTGAGACCTGATGGTTTTACAAATGGGAGTTCCTCTGCACAAGCCCTCTTGCCTGCTGCCATATAAGACATTCCTTTGCTTCTCCTTTGCCATCCACTGTGATTGTGAGGCCTCCCCAGCCACGCGGAACTGTGAGTCCATTAAATCTCTTTTCTTTATGAATTACCCAGTCTCAGGTATGTCTTTATTAGCAGCATGAGAATAGACTAATACACTTGGTTTGCAGAGAGTCCCAACTTTTTGATAGCTTGCATTTTATTTTTCCTTATTCAAGTCTGAACTTCATTAGCACATTGAACCATATGCCAGATAAAATTGTTTACCCACCAATATGCGCCCTTTATACCTATTAAGAAAGCTAGCTCTCTCTATTCACTGATTTTTCCTTTGAACATTTTTAGCATCATATACATCATAGGTGAAATTAATCATAGCATCATCTAGTACCATACGAAGGTTTGTGTATGAAACTCTACTCTGCAAGTATGTATTAGTACCTTCTGGACTCCTAGTTTATTCATCTCTAACACTGTGATAATTTGGTAACCTAATTCATGAAAATAAATGCATGAAAATTGCCTAGGATAGTGCCTTGCACGTAGAAATCCATAGTAAACATTCGTCCCTTTTCTGCCATCTTAAACACACACACACGTACACACATGTACACACAAAGTAAGAGACAAGAAAAGAAGAAAAGACTCATCTTACAGGTTAAATATAATTTTGGAGCAAAGCCAAAAAGGCAGAAAGAAATCACCATACCCTCAATAATCAAGTGTAGAGCTGGTTTAGACAAGCACTGATGGCATTACTAAAAAGAAAATGATCTAGTATAGTTTGTACTCTTGGTGGCCTCCATCAAGACAGCTCATCAGGATGAACTGTGCAATCTGCACACACAGTATCACCCTGCCCTTCATATCCTATAGATAGCCCATTGCTGTCATGCTTGAACCCTGGGATTTCCTTGTAAGCCCTCAAATTTTCCAGGCAGATTCCTGCTTCAGGAATTAGTATTGTTTTCTTCTCTAATTAAATGCTCCTCTCCATGTAGTAGGCTAATAATTCACGTGCTTTAGAGCTTTGCTCAAATTGCTGCCTTTGTAGTTAGGCTTTTCTTGGATACACTATTTAGAAATAAAAAGTAAACTCTCAATCACTACTATTCGTGGTGTATTGGTCCGTTTTCACGGTGCTATAAAGAACCATCTGAGACTGGGTAATATATAAAGATAAGAGATTTAATTGACTCACAGTTCCACATGGCTGTGGAAGCCTCAGGAAACTTACAATCACGACAGAAGGTAAAGGGGAAGCAAGGCATGTTTTACATAGCAGCAGGAGAGAGACAACAAGTGAAGGGGGAAGTTGCACACTTTTAAACAACGAGATTTCATGAGAATTCATTTACCATCAGGAGAATAGCAAGAGGGAAGTCCACCCCCGTAATTCAATCACCTCCCACCAGGCGCCTTCTCTGACACATGGGGACTACTATCCGAGATGAAATTTGAGTGGGGACACAGAGCCAAACCATATCACCTGGGAGTCCTCATCATGGGAAATCATTTTCCATAATTCTTATTGCAATCTGACATTCTAATATATATGCCTGTCCCCTCCCCAAATCCCAATTAGAATGTTCAGTGCCATAGGCTTAACAGAAGCTCCATAAAATATTGACTGAATAAATGAATGAATTATAACCCACAAATAAGAGAACACAAAATGGTTGAGCAGTAAAATACTAAGAAGTTACAGGAAAGAAGTTATTGGAAAATGTTTATCAATACAACGTACACAATTGCTCGATGCCCATAGTTTTTCCCCAGTGGGGGATAGCTCTGGAGATTATTTCCTCTGCCCAAATGGGTAGAAGCACTTTCAAGCCCGATAAAATCACCCTTCACTTTCCCTTCCAGGGTGACCAACTCAGCCAGGTTTGGCAGGGACTTTCCCAGTTTTAGCACTGAATGTCCTTCATTCAAACTAATATTCCACAATCTCCCTCAGTTCCAGGAAAACTGGAATAGTTGGCCACCTTACATCCAACCCATCAACAAGTCTATCTATATTACCTTACTAATATCTCTAGAATCCATCCAACCTTTGTTGATCTCCTTGTTTCTATCTTAGTTCTACCTACCACCCCTTCTCAGAATGGGTCATAAATAGCCTCCTACTTGATCTAAGCAGAGACACTTTGACTATCCTCTAATTTCTTGCACTGCCCAGCACAAAACTATATTGAAGCATGCTACTTCCCCTGCTAGAAACTCTTGAATGGATGTCCTATCGCTCTCAGAATAGTGGAACTTAATATGGACTTGTAGGATCTGGTCCCCAGCTTCTCCTCCAGCCTCGTCCTATACCATTGTTTTCACTCCAGGGCTACTCTCAGGCCTTCATCCTCATCACACTCCCTTCTACCACAGGACTTTGGCACATGTCCTGCCTCATGTGCATAATGTTCATTTCCCTCCACTTAGCCTTATCCCTTCTTCTCACCTTTCAGACCTACTTCAAACATTCCTAACTCAGGGAAGTGCAGCCAGACTTTCTGATTTGGGCAGATTGTCCAAATGTAAAGCCATGACCTTTTTTTTTCTGATATCTATTGTTGCACTCACAATTTATCCATTTTTGTATGATTATTTGACTAATATCTGTCTCCTCTACTAGTTTTTAAGCTCCACTCTTGAGTCTGTATGCCTATATTTATCTCCCTTGACACAGAGTAGGCTCCTGAAATATTTTTGAATAAATAAATGAATTAAGGAAGCAAGCACACCAAAGCAATGTGAACAAAATATAAAGCCCCATAAACATGTAAAGAGACAAAATATCTCTGGGCATAAGTAAGAAGCCTCAGGCATTTAGCAGAAGGTGTATCAGCAAAATTCCCACATATCTCAGCAATAAAGTTGTTGCAGACTTTGTAGTAGTGAAAAGGTAAAGAATAAGAATTATCTACAACTAACAAAGTTGTGTAGGGGAAAAACTGCTTGCCATATACAGACTAAAATAAATAGCAGCTGAACTATGGAGAGAGAGAGAAACAAAAAGATAGAGACAGAAACAGACTTTGATTTTCCAGATAATTAATTACAGATCATTTTCTTAGCCACATTGTATTAACAAATTAACCAGTTTCTGAGTGAGAGTAATTTTAAATGATAATGACACACCTCCTTGTGTTATCCTCTTGCCTCGAGTATGGGTGAGACCTGTCACTTGCTTCTAACCAATAGATTATCGGAAAGGTGAAAGAATTTTGCAGATGTAATTAGGGTCCTAAATCAGTTGACTTTCAGTTAATCAAAAAGGAGATTATATTAGGTGAACCCCACTCCCCAATCAGGTGAGTCCTTTAAAAGAGGGTCTAGAGGTTGCACATAGAAGCAGACATATTCTGCTGCTGGCCTTGCAGAAACAAACTGCCACGTAATTGCTTATGGGGAGGGTTTCGTGGTAGGCAAATGCAGGCGTCTTCTAGCTGCTAGGAGTCTCAGTCTTACAACCACAAATCGCTAATCAGCATGAGGATTTATTATTGAACTCTATGAAATTACCATTATTTTATGCGTCAAAAAATGGTCAAACATCCAAAAGTCTGTAGGATTAAACTCATGTACACAAAGAATTCTATATTGCTGCATGAGAAATAATATCACACTTCATGGCTTAACCTAGCATCCATGTATTATTTCACTGTGTCTACAGGTCAGAAGTCCAGGCACAGTTCCACTGGGTTCCCTGCTCAGGGTCTCATGGGCTGAAATCAAAGTATCAACTTGGGGGAGTTCCTCACCTGGAGCTCAGGGCCCTCTCTCATCTCACATGAATCTGTTTTTGATTACCAACCTAGTAATTTTTAACATTTTATTTTCTTTATTAAGCATTTAGAAAACCACATTAGATAGATATATGAATTAAAAGGACTTTGTCTGATTATAATACATGATATTATGTTAATTTAACCTAAAGAGGCCAGGTAAATAGCATCCATTAATGAAAAGTGCCTTAAGATGCATTCCGATAGAAATGAATCATTTGCTATCTAATGGCATTGGCTATTTAATAAAGATTCTGGGAAAACTAATTGGATCATTTTATAAAGTAGCGGAATCCCTCTGGGCAAAAGAACAAGTTATAATAATATCTTTACTATTATCTGGAAGACATTCTGATACATAAATATCAACAATTTAACTTCTCTCCACCCCCTTATTGTTTTGCATAAAAATTCAAATTTACTGTATTTTATAGATGGTTAGAGAACTAAATTGAAGGCAGCTACGTGCCAAAAGTCATGTGCTTCACTGACCCTTTACACAAGGGTAATGTGTTTTTATATCAATGTACATGCCACGAACACAGCTAACCTAAAGTGTATGTCAATAAGAAAGAAGATAAGAAATGCTCTTAGTGGTTGCTTCAGCATCTGGCAGAAAAAAAACCACTTATCATGATGTTTCAAGTTAATTTGTTTTTTTTTTGAAGTATTCTTTGACATTATATATAAAACATGTGAAAGGAAACTGATTGCTTAGTAAGGGTAGCTATATCTCCACTATAGAAGTAATTTAGTTGTGATTTCTTTTTAGGCAAGCATTCAGAAAGGCATTCAGATGTAAAACAAACTTAATTACTTTAAAAAAGCGTAGTAAAATATTGTGGAAAAATAGAGATCATTAGTTTTATGTGGAAGCCTAGAATTTTCTCTTATTCCAGAAAAGCACACTGAAAAAAAAGATTCTCCACTTATTTTCATTTTGTTTCATTTCATCTTCCTCCCTTCCTTCCTTCCTCCCTTCCTTCCTTCACTTCCTTCCTTCCTCCCTCCCTCCCTCCCTCCCTTCCTTCTTTCCTTCCTCCCTCCCTCCCTCCCTTCCTTCCTTCCCCCCTTTATCCCTCTCTTCCTCCCTCTCCTCCTTCCTTCCTTCCTCCCTTCCTTCCTCACTTCCTTCCTTCCTTCTTTCCAACTTTCCTTCTACAAATGTTTGTTGAGTCCCTACTATATCCCACTGGCCTGGAGACATAATGAACAAAACAGACATGATTCTTGCCCTCATGAAGTTCATACTCTATTAGGGAAGACTGCTAAAAACAATAAATATGTAACATTGAAAACAAATAATATGAAGAAAAACTTTTGCAGTTAAGGGGGTTAGGCTGATGGGGGTGGCTACTTTAGATACTGAAAGAAATACCTGTTGGAACGTTCTGGGGATCAAGTGAAGTGCGCATACTCACTTTGGTTTTCCTAATATACTGAGCACAGGAAAGGCGAGCTCCTTCTCTGTCCTATGCCACGAATAATGACTTCTCCCTTCCCAGTTTTACAGGCTCCCCTTTGCTCATTCTAGAGCAAGCTTGTCCAACCCATGGCCCACGGGTTTCATGCAGCCCAGGACAGCTTTGAATGCAGCCCAACAAAAATTCATACACTTTCTTGAAACACTCAGAGCTTTTCTTGCAATTTTTAAAAGCTTATCAGCTATCGTTAGTGTTAGTATGTTTTATGTGTGGCCCAAGACAATTCTTCTTCCAGTGTGGGCCAAGAAAGCCAACAGACTGGACAACTGTGTTCTAGAGTAAGAAGCCTTGAATTTGCAGAGAACCAAAAGCAGCCGTGTGCCACCAGCTGATGTTCTAAGAGTCTCTCCTTGCCTAGGTGTACTTGACTAGGGCAAAACATCTACAAAATTTTCTCATGAAGGGCACAAGAGAGGATGCAGAGATCATGCTAAAAAGCATACCTTACAATAGCCAGTGAGACTGCCTAGTGAGAAGGAATATTACAGGAGGGCATATGGAGGGGGCATAGGAGGACTCGGGGTCGAGAAAGAAAGGGAAAAGGATCTCAGAGGCTAAATTTCCATGTTTTGCACTGCAGTTTGCTGGTGGTAATAGTGTTTTTAATCTCCAAAAATGATCACAGGTTGTCCTGCTACACGTGAAGCCTTAAAGTGGTACACACATGAAGTCATGTTAATGAAATTTAGCTAACTGGGGCATCCATGACTAACCATATTTTGAAAACTTTATCAGCTTGGAAAGAGCACTGACTTTTCAGCTATGGGAAATGTGGTATAAGTTCTAGTTCTATGATTTATACACTCTGTGATCTTGAACAACCTCTCACTTTAATTTTATATTACTCAGTATTTCAATGTGCATGGCTACTATATTTTCATGGTAGAGTGTACCTTTTATCGGTATAGGTAAGCCCTTTGGTGATTGAGTATATTCTTTCCCTAATTTTTACCATGACATGTTTATTTTACTTCATTTTTTTCCTTTCTATGCCTGTAGTGTCTTATTTAACTCATCATTTCTTCTATTTCTGGACCATGTTGGATTAGCTATATTTCTTATAAATAGTAACTGGGAATTTTGCCTTATGATTGAATTTGAGTGTTTCTAACTTTTAAAATAAAGTTGGAACAAACCAAAGGGGTTATACAGGAATATTTTAAATCACAATACACTTGGTCATTTTTTAAGGCTCATTCCATTTTCCTGTTGTTTCTTTGTCATTTACTTATTGTTCTTTTCTCATTTTTCTATTTCTGTATCACTCAAATTCCAACTTTTTCTTTGTTACAGTGTTGTTCAAATTTATCTTTTCATCCTCATGTAGTAAAGATATTATGACTTTTTGTGTGAAATGTTACTTTTCTATTGGACTCTTGTAGAAGGCTTGTTTCATACTGAAAAAAAACAGAATAGATTCTTAGATGTTTAATTTCCAATTAATCACAATATGGTATTAGGAAGTTTGAACTTTAATACTTAAGGATGAGTGATTTATATTTGGTGACTTGTAAGACATCAAGTGTGGCAATTTTTGACTTAAATACGACAATAGAATATAAATCCTGATTAAAATTTTGCAACCTTCTTTTATACCTTCTTACATATAGTCTACTTTTATTTTATGTGATTTTTTTAGGGATGGGGTCTTGCTATATTGCCCAGGCTGGAGTGTAATAGCTACTCACAGGCATGAATATAGTGCACTGCAGCTCAGGATTGCCTGAGCCCAAGATTCCCAGGTAGCTGGGACTACAGGTATGTGTCACCACGCCCAGTCCTGTAGTCTACTTTGTAATGGTATTTTACTTAGTTTATTGTGATATTTCATGTCCTAGGAAGTATGAGATGAGGTATTCATATTTTTCCCTTAAAATGTGCCATATTTTCCATGTGGTTCTTTAATAATGTGCTTTCTTCTTCGTATGCTTCTTAAATCTGTATCTTTAATTTATATAACCTTTTGGTTATCAATAAAAAGCAGTACGAGAAAAACATTAAAGAAATGACAAATTAGATATAGGTTATTGTGGATATTTTCTTTTCCTCTTGACAGCTCAAAATCACAAAGACAATTTTCCGAGGTTAAAAAATGGGTCCATTTAAAACTGGAATTGCGTTCATCATTGGTGTCACAGTTGGCAATGGAGTGTGACGGGCAGCTGTTAACTCTAGCAACTTGTCATGTGCCAGCTGTTTTGTCACAACTCAAAGGGCCCACAGGCAAATTCTAAGCTGAAACAATTAAATGACAAAGAAACAGAATAATATAAAAATAAGACTGAAAACCAGAAGACCTTCAAGTTTCAGCAATCAATAGAGAAGGTAAACCCTTGTGGGGAAGTGGTCACCTCAGAAGAGGTGAAGACTTATTTGCCTTCAGTGTCTTTAAAGAGCAAAACCAAACACTGCAATTTTTCACGACAGTCTCTAGATTTAATTCACAAAATTCTTAGGCTAAGTGTTCTTTGAAAATTTTATAACCAGAATGCTACAGTACAACAAGATTATTTCAAAGATATTTGTTAAAATGCAATTTCCCAAGAGAAACACCTAAATTATGGTCACAATGTAGTCTGCACTCCTTAAGAATTTTAAGATTAGCACATCAAAAACTGGGAAGACTTTCAGGACATATTCTTGGACATCATACTTTCAACACCATTCATATTCTAATACGAGTATTATCACTTCAGAAAATATGAAGAAGTGATTTTCTAGTTCTTCCCCTTACTTAAATATTTGAAACAAATGAACTCAGCATCATTTGGTGGGGCATTCACCACTAGTTGACTCCTACATCATCTGGCTGAGAGTGTAAGTGATACTTAACAGCTCAAGGTAAAAGGATTAAGAAGCATGGAAGAAATTTCCCACCTGCAAGGGGTTTCAGAGTACCCTGGGACCACCCTTGGGCTCTGTTATTGGATTGGACCAGTCCTTGGTAAGACATTGGGCCTCATGGGGTCACCTCCACTTTGTCAGCATAGTCAGCATCAACATAACTCTGTTATGACTGTTGGAGTCCTAGGACAGAGCAAGCCGGGACAGTTTCCTTCTCTCTGAGGCCCTAGAGCCTAGAACAGGGTGAGTGTGGGACACATTGAGAAGGAAGAAGGAGCATTAGACCAAGGCAAGGAGACAAGATGCGAGATGAGTGCTCAAGCTCTAGGATGAGATAAACCTGGATATGAATCCTGACTCCTCTACTGCTAGCTGTGTAACTATAGACAAGTTATTTCAACACACTGGGCTGTAGCAGTACTTGACCATAATATGAAGAAAGTGTACCTCCTCTCAATGTCATTACGAGGATTTAATCATATGATCTTCATAGGATTATTACTGGAATTTGTAAGTAATACTTTAATAAACATTCCTTATTATTTTAGCTGTTTCTGTTTTTTGCTTGTTTATCATCATCATCAACACCATTTTAAGTTTTCAGCTTCACAAAATCTGCTTCAATTTGTATTGCCTCCAGGAAATACTTTCAGTTCCTCTTCCCTTACAATGTAGGACCTCTTCCACCTTGCAACCCATTTCTATCTATTGATGCTTGCCTTATCATCGGAGACAGTGCCAACTCACTGAATGTAAAGAACTGATTTTATCTACATGTCCCTATCATATTTAACCTGACACTTTCACGTATGTAAAGTTCAGTACCAGTGCTTAGTATTGTTTGTGGAATTGAATTGCCACCAGGTTTGGATGTAGCATGTTATTGGGTTTAATGTCTCCTCATGTAGTTGCAAAAACTGCTACAGTCACGTGTCATTTAAAGACATGTCAGTCCAGGTTGGATTGCAGATAGGACAGTGGTCCCATAAGGCTATAATGAAGCTGAATAATTCTTATCACCTAGTAATGCTGTAGCCATCATAACGTTGTAGCACAATGCATTACTCATGTGTTTGTGGTGATGTTAGTGTAAACAAACCTACTGCACTACCAATCATATAAAATTAGCACAGACAATTGTGTAGGGGACATATTTGATAATGATAATAAATGATGATGTTACTGGTTGATGTATTTACTATACTATACTTTTGTTGTTATTTTAGAGTGTACTTCTTCTACTTATAAAAAAAAATAGGTGGAAAATCAGCCTCAGGCAGGTCCTTCTGGAGGTATTCCAAAATAAGGCATTGTTATCACAGGAGATGGCAGGTCCATGCATATTATTTCCCCTGAAGACCTTCCAGTGGGATAAGATATGAAGGTGGAAAACAGTGGTACATTTTTTTATCTGAGGTTAATGTGTATGTTTGCGTCTTCGTTTCTAATTTTAAAAAGTTTAAAAAGTAAAACGTAATAAAAATGAGAAATTTCAAAAATCGGGAAAAAGAAAAAGATTAAAGAATATGGATATAAAGAAAATATTTGTACAGCTGTACAATGTGCTTGTGTCTTAAGCTGTGCTGTTACAAGAGTCAAAAGTTCAAAAAATTAAGAAGTTTATAAAGTATCAAAGTTGTAGTCAGCTAAGGTTAATTTATCGTTGAAGAGAGAAAAACATATTTCAATAAATTTAGTGTAGCCTAAATGTACAATGTTTATAAAGCCCACAGTCATATACAGTAATGCCCTAGGCCTTCACATTCACTCACCAGTCACTGACATCCAGAGCAACTTCCAGTTCTTCAAGCTTCATTCATGGTAAGTGCCCTATACAGCTGTACCGCGTTTTATCTCTTATACTGTTTTCTTAATGTATCTTTTCAATGTTTAAATATGTGTAGATACACAAATGCTCACCACTGTGTTACAACGGTCTTCAGTATTCAGAATAGTAACATGCTGTACAAGTCTGTGCCAGGAGCAATAGGCTTTACCCGATAGGCTAGATGTGCAACAGGCTATACCATCTAGGTTTATGTAAGTTCACTTGATGGTGTTCATGCAATTGCAGAATCATGTAATCATGCATTTCTCAGAAGATATTCCTGTTGTTAAGTGACATGTGACTTTACAGCAGACCCTGGAAAACACAGGTTTGAACTGTGGAGGTCCAATCGTATATACATGGATGTTCTCCTGCCTCTGCCATCCCTGACACAACCAAACCAACCCCTCCTCTTCCTCTTCCTCCTCAGCCTAGTCAACACGAAGACAAGGATGAAGGCCTTTATGCTGATTCACTTCCACTGAATGAAAAGTAAATATACTTTCTCTTTCTTATAATTTTTTAACTAACATTTTCTTAACTGCTAATAGCTTACTGTTGACTGGAAGCCTTAACCATCACATAGTCAATTAACATACATTTTGTATGTTACACGTATTATATACTGTCTTCTTACCTTATTATAGCTCCATTAGGGGAAGAGGTGGTATTCAAGAGGCCTGGGACTTAGGAAACTTTCAAGCTAGTGACTCAACAACGATTAAAACGATATTAGCAGATTTATTCTGTGATAATTTCTTGACCCTTGAGAAGTGATTGTAAAGTGCCCATGTCATAGAATAAAGCTGCATTACCATGGAAAAGAGCAACTTTCGTCACCAACATTATTAGAGATGTGTTAGAAATCTAATTTCAATTGGATATAAACATTAATGTTCTTCTACTAACATCTTAATCATGAAATAAGGTGTCTTAAATTATGACATTATGGAATGCTAAATATGGATGTCATCTAATTCAATTATCCTCTTCTTATTTCTTTAAGCAGAGAAGAAGGCATAGACTCGGAATAAGTATCCCAAAATATGCATTATGTTTTTCAAGTTGCAAGCGTTGAAAGCCCAAATCAAATAAATTAGTTACAACAACAACAACAAACCCCCCCAATAACTATAAAGCCTAAGAGCAATGCTGTATTCAGGAATAGCTGCATTCAGGAGCCCAGACATTTTGCAAGGGTTTTGATTCTCTACACATCTCAGGTCAATAGTCCCCTCTTCCCTATGTTGGGTTTCACCCTTGAGCTCTGAGTATGAGCATGGTGACTGCAGCAGCTTCTGCTTCACATGCTTCAAGGTCCAGATCCCACAGGAAAAAGTTCTCTTTTATGTTACCATCTACCCGTTGCTTCACAAAAAGCATGAAAATTGCTTTAACTAGACTTGCTGTAGATAAAGTCCCCACTTCTGACCCAATCCTCGTGACCAGGAGAATATAAAGTAGTGATTGGCTTAGATGGCATATAAAGTGGATATTTCACTCTTAAAGTTGGAGGTGGGACTTACATCTCCTGGGCTAAGAGAGAAGGAGGGACCTCCACAAGCAAAAAGTGAGTGAGCTATTACCAAGAGAAAGTAGATTCAAACTGAGGGAGTAAATAACTGTTAAGAACTAATCCAGACAAGCAGCCAGTGTGTTCCTTTCACTAAAATATTGCACCCCTTAGTCTTTATATAAAAAACATATACTCCATGCATGTGGTAGGTAGCATACTATTCTCCCATACTTGATGCCTCTCCTGGCAATAAAACTATACTCAGGTGAAACCAGGGACTCACCTTGTGAGCAGAGATACATGACCCATCTGAGTAGACCCATCAAGGGCCAGCACATGGTCCACCAAGTGTGCTCCTATTTCTGCCATCATGACGCGTAGTACTTCTGCTAGAAGACTTCTCCATCAGCCTGGTTCCCAGAAGTGAAGATGAAATGGGGTACAGCCACAGGCAACCTATGAAACACATAGGACATGAGAGAGGGAGACTTTTCTTGACGTGTTGCACTAAAATTTTAGGATTATTTGTTATCAAAATATAACTTAGCCTGACTGATAGACCCCCTGAAAAGGATCACCAAATTTATTTCTCTTTTGGCATTTGTAAACCAAAGAGAATCTTTTCCTCTACTGCTTTTCTGATCTCATTTTACTCCAGAAAAGCTAGGCAAATCAAGGGTTATTTAAATTTAATATAATACTATTTTCGTATATAAAATTAACTGTCTTTCACTTTCAGTTCCAAAATGGCATCACAGAAGCAAGCCAGTTTTACTGCCCCCACTGAAAACCAAAACAAATATACCACATGGCAATTATCATGAGCAATATCCTAGAACTCAAACATGAGAATGAGAGAGTTCCTGGGGTCACAGAGAGATGAAAAACTCTGAGCAGAACAGAATCAGACTCCCATATCCACAAGTCCCCTATCCCTTTTCTGCCCAGGAAAAAGTACAGTAACAATTTCCTCCTAATTCACAGTTTCTACACTGGAAAAAGTGGGATCAAGGTGGACAATCAGTTTCCCCACCATCCTGGACTTCCTAGCAGAAAGTTCTCCCTGCCTCAACCCACAGGAATCATTGCTAGTGCCTGAAGAGAGAAATATCTCTGGGGACATTCAGAGACAAAGTGGAGAGGCAGCACTATCATATCCAGTCCCAAAAACTTTGCTCTGTAACTTGGCCAAAGGAGAAGTGACATCAGAGTGGCCATGTAACAGCAGCATGATGCAGGAAGGTTGTTCTACAGGTCCCTTGGCAGGAATGCCTAGCTGGCCTTCCCACACTACCAGGATATTGCCTGTGGGACCTCTGCCATTCAAGATGGGCGCAGTCTGATATGTTACTAGCTTCTAGGCAAACGTGAGCTTAAAGCAGCATCTAGGGCCTAAAAGGAGGCATCAACCTTGCAGGAAAAGAAAGAAAAGCAACAGGTAAATTACAAAGAATCTGTAAGTAAACATATCCAATAAAAACCCAAACAAGCCAGACAAAGAAGACTGGAATAAATAACTCATCCTTTAATGCAAAGACATTGACATACATCCACAAGAAACTACAGCAAACAGGGACCTCCTTAAATGGACAAAGAAAGAAACCAATGGCCGACCTTAAAGAGACAACAACATGTGAAGAGACAATCAACAAAACGAAGTGAAGAGACAACCCCCAGAAGGGGAGAACATCTTTGCAAACTATCAGTCTGACAGAATTAATAACCAAAATATATAAGGAGCTCAAACAATTCAATACCAAAAAAAGCAAACAATCTGATCTTTTTAATTGGCAAAATAGCTGAATAGATATTTTTCAAAAGAGGACATGCAAATGACCGAGAAGTCTACGAAAAGTGTTCAACATCACTAATCATCAGAGAAATGCAAGTCAAAACCACAATGAGATATCATCTTGCCCCAGTTAAAATGGCTTTTATCAAAAAGGCAGGAAATAAGGGGTGCTGGTGAGGATATGAAGACAGAGGGATACTTGTACACTGTTGGTAGGAATGTAAATTAGTGCAGTCACTATAGAAAACTGTATGGAGGTTCTTTAAAAACTAAAAATCCAACTTCCATATGATTCAGCAATTTCACTATTGGGTATGTATCCAAAAGAAAGAAAATACATAGAGGACATACCTGCACTCCCATGTTTATTGCAGCACTAGTCACAATAGCCAACATATGGAGTCAACCTAAGTGCCCATCAGTGGATGACTGGATAGACAAAATGTGGTATATGTACACAGTGGAATATTGTTCAGCCATAAAAACGAATGAAATCCAGTCACTTGCAACAACATGGATGGAACTGGAGGTCATTACATTAAGTGAAATAAAACAAGCACAGAAAAACAAATATTTCATGTTCTTACTCATATGTGGGAACTTAAAAAAAAGTGGATCTCATGAAGACAGCAAGTAGATTGGTGGTCACCAGAGGCTGGGAAGGGTAGAAGGGAGGAAGAATGAAGAGTAGCTGATTAATGGGTGCTAATATACAGTTAAATAGAAAAAATAAGACCTAACATTTGATAGATCAGTAGTATGATTCTATTGTTTATTTCAAAATAGCAAGAAAAGAATAATTTGAATGTTTTTAGCATAAAGAAAATACAAATATTTAAGGTGATGGATACCCAATCATATTGTGTGGCAGTTAATATTAGGTGTCAACTTGATTGGATTGAAGGATGCCTAAAAAGCAGATATTGGGTCTGAGTATGTCTGTGAGGGTGTTGCCACAGGTGATTAACATTTGAGTTACTGGACTGGGAGAGGAAGACTCACCCTCAATGTGGGTGGGCACCACCCAATCAGCTGCCAGTGCAGCTAGAACAAAGCTGGCAGAAGGTGGGAGAAGGGGGCTTTCTGAGTCTTCTAGCTTTCATCTTTCTCCCATGCTGGATGCTTCTATCCCTTATTCCTGCCCTTGGACATCAGACTCCAGGTTCTTTGGCCTTTGGACTCTTGGACTTACACCAGTGATTTGCTGGGGGGGCTCTTGGGCCTTGAAGTTGCACTGTCTGATTCCCTACTTCTGAGGCTTTTGGACTTGGACTGAGCCATCACTGGCTTCTTTCTTCCTCAGCTTGCAGATGGCCTGTTGTGGGACTTCACCTTGGGATTTTTTGAGTCAATTCTTCATAATAAGCTCCCTTTCATATATGCATATATCCTATTAGTTCTGTCCCTCTGGAGAACCCTAATATACACTGATTTGATCTTTATAAATTTTATGAAAGTATGATATTACCCCATATACCCCAGAATTATGTACATCTATTATGTCAATAAAAAATTAATTAAAAATTTTCAAACTCTTCTTGCGATAAAAAAAAATCAACTGTCAGTTTTCTCTATGTCTTATTTGATGTATGCTCCCTATAGCTATGTGACCTTGGACAGATCCTGTAATCACCTTAGACTATATCACAATTATATCACAATTATATCACAAATAATATATTATTTATTTGTGAAATATCATATTTGATCACTAGATGACGTCTAAAGCCACTCTGTCAATGAACATCTATAGTTCCATGAGTTTATATTCTGCTTTCCTTCATAGCAATTCCTGTAATTTGTAATAATCCATCCTGTTATTGTTGCTTTTTGAGGTCTCTCTCTCTTCATACTAGATTATAAACTCCATGAGGGCAGAGACCACCTCTGCCTTTTTTACCACTATTAGCTCAGTATCCAGTAGAATGTCTCAGATGTAATTAGGCAAATAAAGTTTTTATTTGTTTGTTTGGTTTTATTACAAATGTTACATATGCCTTTGGTTTTAATGAAACATCATCTAGATTAACAGCTTTAAACAGGCATGACCTTGCTTTTGTCCAAGCTCAAATGTCTGTGTGCATGTCTAGACATAACACATAATATGTATTCTATATTATGCATTTTCCTTGAATTGGAAATATGCATCTGCTTTGCTGTTGATAGTCTAAAATCTGTGCAAATCATTCTATCAAATCATTGTAAATTTCAAAAAAACTACTAAGCTCACAGGTCTGGCATGCTAAAACATGTAGAGTTTTATGAGTTGAACAGAGGGTAGTAATTCAGTGATGGGTACATATTTTTAGATGATTTTTATAGCTCAAAATTGATATGAAACAAAATATTACTAATGATAGTTGAATTTTTAAGCAGTTCCGCCTTTTGCCTCTAGATGTCTCACCTGGAATTCCCATTGTATAATAGAAGCTCTTCTGATGAAATACCCCACTATAGGGCTTGGCTGAAATGTCATCTTGGGAACTCAAAGAGTAAACTATGTGAATTTAACTGCAATTGGGTCAAAACATTCCATCAGTATTTTTTTTAACTTTCTGGAAAAATGCAAATAACAGATGGTGGGAGAATAGGCAGATTTATGAGAAAAGTGACTTTGTATTAGTCATTCTGATGAGCCACATCCCAAGGAGCCCTGCCTTTTTGGCTATGATGAACAGTTTCCAGGTGTAACCCTTGGTGTTGGGAAAGTAATATTTAAGACAATGGCCATCAGCCCATCTTAATAGCTTTTTTTTTTCCACTTCAAACATAATTTATATCATTTATATCCCAGTTGGTGAGGTATGGAATTCAACATGTTAATATATGACTTTAGTATATGACTTATGTAAGAAAAATAATAATTTTATCCTAAGAAAGAAAATATTCTATGAGTTCAACCAAAAACAAAGTAACAGTTTTATTTCTTGAGAGGATAGGAAACATTTTGGCAATGGGTAGAAACAGGAGTTTATTAAAATTTGTGAACATACATAATGAGACATAATTCTCTTGTAAATATCCCTATTAGTAAAAATGTTTCCCAATACCATATGTTACATAGATTGATATATACTATATGTGCTAATACTATGATAATATTTAGTCTATAAGAGAAAAGTGAAAAAAACACAAAAAAACAAAAAAACAGATGACCTGAAATGGATGAGAAGTAATATCCCATTTCAGGTGACATTCAAACTACTTCAAAGTGGTGTAGAATATATTCTATTTGGGTGTCTTTAGATATGCTGAGCTTCTACCACAAAATCTATATTTCTCTGAAGTAAGGAAGAAAGGGATACCTTTTCATCCCCGAAATAGTTCTGGCCAAAACAGACAATTAGTATTTATTTGTTGAGAAAAATGAATGAATGAATGAAAGGGGAGCAGAATCTGATTATTTTCTTGCATATTTACTAAACAAATGCTTGCTTTCTTTGTAGTTCTTAAAATTATACTAGGATTAAGTTTCTATGTCTTTTAAATTTCGTTTGTTTTATTTCAATTTGTAATTATTTTAATTTTTGGCAAAACGTATGATTCTCAAAATATGTCGTATAACTAATCACGTTGATAGATAAAAAATAACCACAAGCAAGCAACCACACAAACAAGCAGTGTGCCCCACTTTCCATCTGCTTTTGTTTTATTTTCACGAGTTATTTTTTTTTTTTAGTTGATACTAGTCAGTTTGGGTCACTTAAGTTACATGTAACAAACACTGTATGTCACTTTTATATTTAAATGTATTTTCAAAGAATCATCACTAACTACCTAATCATCTCTGAATTTTGGAGCCTGGCATGGAAATCTCTCCCCAAACTAGTTTCATCCTCCTTATCTTGTCTTTTCTTCCCCTAACAATTGAAAAACTATATAAGGCCTCTCCCCCTAATTACCTATTGTGGTAAATAATTGTTCAATTCAATTATTACCTACTTACTTCATATGCTTGTTCTGGTTCACTCAGGTAGATGTGATCAAATCTATTCCTACTTAAGAAATTTGAAAGACCGTTATTTGCCTAAGGTCTTAACCGTCTGCCTAGACTTTAAAGTCACTGAGGTTAGCAACTGTGACTTATTCCTAGAAACACTGTTTGGCCTTCAACAAAAGTTGGTTAAAGTAAATTGAATTCCATTTGCCAATCTACCAGTTAAAGAGAGAGATATGGCTGACATTATCAGTGGAAGGAGTAATGGTACAGGTCTGATAAGCTCTTAATGAGAAATAGGATGTCAGTGATAAGAGAGAAAGAGAGGCACAGAGAGAAGTTTGTGAAAAAGGAGAGATTAGAGAAATACAAAAGGAAAAGAAGAACAGAGGGACAAAGAGGAATGGAATGAGCAGCAAAAAGGATAACTGGGCTTCTCCCTTACCCCTGAATAATATTGTGTCTGGGATCTTCTGTCTCAGCTCTCTCCCATCTTTCGTATTTTGTATAATGGTGAGGTTTGGGCTTCCAGTGAACCCATCGCCCAATAGTGAACTGATTTCTTCTTAGAAGTTCACTGGGAACCAATCAGCCTTTAAAGTCTTTGGGAATCTAGCCAGGAGCCAACCAGGGATCAGCCCCTCCTCTGCAGGTCCGGAGAAGAGAGTAGGGCGAAACAACTACCTCACCCTGTGTCCCTTCCCTTGCACAATATGATATTCTAGTAGCTTCAAAGGTCCTTTTCTCCCAAATGGTATCTACTTCTCAGCGCATAGACTGAGTGCTTGGTCCACAGGGCAGCTGAAATTCTCTAGGAGGCTACAGATCAAAATCCAGGGGCTTACATTTGCCTGTAAAGTTGGAAAGTATTTAAATTTTAAATCATTTGTGATCTCGGATGATTCACTTACGTTCTCTTGGTCTCAATTTTCAAATTCTAAAAGGATTTTCCAATTCTATGCTGGATTTGTTGCAGAATTCTTTTAAGTATGAGGTCCTATTATTCAATTCTGGAACTCAAAGTCGGGTATTCATTCAATCTAATCCCCTTATCATGAAGGCTCAATTAAATTTATTTCTAATGTAATAATGATTATGTAGAGAAATTTATATCACAGATAGGTATAATCTAATTTTTAAAATAAATATGTAAAGTAGTTATTAGACTCTGATTTTATATTTTTACATCCTCCTTTTCAGTTATATTAGAAAATAAAGTAAGTTTTGATTTCTTACAAACTCAATACATATTTATTGAGAATCTACCATGAGCCAACCCCTGCTAAGTGCTTGGAATACAGCAATGAAGAAAACAGTTCTTATCCTCCACATGAAGCAGACACTTGAACTGATGGAAAGGCTAATAGTTCTAGCTAAATTGTATGTTTTGTGGACACAAAGATGGAAATAACAGACACGGAGGACTCCAAAATAGAAGAAGGGAGGAGGGGTGAGAGGATTGAAAAACTGTCCATTGGGTACGATGTTCACTATTTGGGCAATGGGTTCACTGGAAGCCCAAACCTCACCATTATACAAAATACGCGAGTAATAAACTTGCACATGTACCCCCTAAATCTAAAGTACAATTTAAAAAATAAGATAAACAAAATAAAATAAATTGTATATTTTGGAGATATTTTGACCCCACTGCTTTTACAGCCTTTCTCCGTAGCATTTAATATTTTTCTTTAACCAAAGTAATAAAATCTGCTTTTTAAAAGCACTGTAATGATGCCAACCATAGCAAACAGAATATATTTTTATTAGAACATTAACCATTTCATTAAAAAAGACACCTAAGTTTTGATAAATGTACCTAGGTTGTTGGGAATATGGAAAAAAATAACTAGAACTGATGCGAAGTTTCTATTTTTTTTTTTTAATCTCTGTAAGGTCTGCTTGAACTTAATTCTGATAATCAATATGTCTGTCATGATAAGGTTTGGATAGAAACAAATGCCTGTTTCAAATACCATAGCTAAGAGATTTTTAATAAAGATAACCCTTTTCTTTACAAATGGGTGGGCCAGGGTTTAGAGAAAACAAGAGATGGCTCAGCACACACAGGGCTAGCAGTGGTGGGTAACTGTTATTACCCCTAGGCCTAAAGTGGAGAAAGGGGTCACCAGAACTTGGAGAAGTTTGATGTATCGATGGGACTGCCTGGAAAGCTTCTGACCTTTGGCAGAGTGACACAGCTAACCAGTGGCCACTTGGTAAGAAGGTTGACGACATTCTCCTCCTCCAATTTGATCTACTGCCAGGGCTTCTCACTGATCCAACCCACTGGGATGCCAAAGGTCAAGGTAGCCCAGTGATGCAGTCCATAGAGGTCAGCCTTCTACAACATAGGGTAGAACCAGGAAGGATGGTATATGGACCTAGACAAGAATATGGATGACATCCAGAATAGTATGACCATCAGAAGTTATCAGAATTATCTCTTGATAATCTTTTTACTTTAACATTGAAAAATGACTTTCCTAACAGAAAAGTATGTTAATTTCTATTGAATTTTGAAATCAGTTTTCATAATTCAAATTATTATTTTAGTTACTCACATTTCTATAAACCATAAAAATATATTAATTCATCTTTCTAGAGACATTATCTATATTATCACAGGGAAGGTAGTACTTCCTCAAAAATTAGTTTAAATAGGTCACCTTTGCAATTATTGAATGATAATGGAGGTGTTTCAAAGACTTTGCATTTCTACATGGCATATAATGAGCATTTCAGAATTTATTTTTAAAAGGCACAAAAGAATGAAGTGTATTTATATACAGCCTTCATCACCAAGGAGTTTTCTCTGCTTCATTTTAGGAGAGAATAAACAGATATTTGGACTTTTATAACATGAAAAGTTCGTTCCCCCAAAAAACAAAACAAAATATGTGGCCTCAATAATGCAAACATCTAGGGAATATTAGTAGAATCCATGATCTGAATTTCTTTTCAGGAACAGATCATTGTAATCATGTTTATTTCATTTTATTTTGCTTCTCTGAGTAGCTTTCTTCTCCCCAAATTATAACCAAAAAAATTCAAGTGTTCTGTTATTTTTTAAAAGTAACACACTCACTGATAATAATTAACAACAAATTAATATGTAACTATTAATTTGTATTAAAGGAATCACTCTCTTATGCTTTGCTTCTATTTTAGATCTAAAGCTGAAAATAAAAGAACAAGATAAAGCTTTCTAGTTTATTAACGTTTCTTAATAAATGTACACACACTTTTATACATATTTAAACTAGCTTAGATCAAGCTGCCTGCTCTATCAAGGGCAATGTATCCCACAAAAGTAATTCTTTACAGTTCAACATGACATGTATTAAATATATATCAAATACTTGGTACAATTTTGCCAATTCAGCACAACTGGCAAACCCTTCATAAGAAAGACCATAATGTCACGTTGGCATGAAAATAGAATCTGGGCTGAGAAGTGGAGAGAAAAATAAAAGTTCTCTTAAGGTCAAAGGCAACAGCTGAGCAGCTCCGGGGGCTCCAGGGGGTACCTGCTTCAAAGGATCCAGTGTCTTGTGTTTATAGATAAAATGTTGGTTTCTATGGGGGAAGGGAGGTCACAGGAACAAATATCCCTGACACCCAAACAAAATAATCCCAAATAAAATGGATGATGTAGTCCATAGTAAAAAGAGAGATAACTATTCATGGGAAAAAATGCATGACCTCACCCTTTCAGAATACACAGTGATTCATCAGCATTTTCCAGCTTTCTTGCTTGCTTGCTTGCTTACTTTAAATCTCATAGCTCAGTCCCTTTCCCTTTTGCACCTAAAGTTGGCTTACTTAATCGAAGATGTTAGGGGTTTGGGAAGGACAGTCAACGGTAAGGAAAGCTCATGGTTTGTGGAAGTATTTCTTGTCAATAATGTAGAGGCATCATCTTTGCTGATGACACATTTTTCTCAAAAGCTAAATGTGACACTCACTTCTTTCCTTTTTTTTTTTTTTGTCTCAGAAAACTTGTATATTAACTTAGTTGATAAAGAAGCTCCTGTGATTATGAGGAAAATCTCATGGGAATAATAGATGAAAATATATTTATAAACAGGAGAAATCAGCTAAAAAATATCATTACAAGCAAGCAACGTAATAATTTTCAATTGTGGTACTTGCAGAAACCTTCAAGTGCTATCAGTCCGTCTCCTTCTTACAAAAATGCACCACAGTTTAATCAAGTAACTGTGAAACCACTGCCTCAAAATTGCAACCAAATTGTTTGGGCAGTGTTATGTATCTAAGGAAACAAATGTGGACTTCTAGAATTACATTATTAGTTTCTTTTGAGCCATGTACCCTTCAAAGATTTTTTAGAATCTAGTAATGCTATGTCACACAAAAGCCAACTACTACCCAGGTGGAAATACTGGGCCCCTTTCTGGTCCTCTGCTGTCATCTACCTGCCTCTTGGTGATTTCCAATTTTTGGCTCCTGCAGTGTGGCGGGAAAAAGAGCTAATTTCTATCTGGTTTGTTCTACCAGGCATCTACATGTTACTAAAGGGGATGATGAAACACTATTGGTGAAAATGTTTTTGACCAATCTGCTTCCTTCCATTGCACTCTACCAGTGATTCTTAGCATACACAGTACTGTGGATTCCTGTTAAAATGCAGCTTCCCAGGCCCTGCCTCCTGAGATTCAGCAGGGCTGGAACTGAAATTTACATTTGATACTGGGAATCCCTGGGGCCGGGGTCACACTTTGAGAAACACAGCACTACATTTTCCTGTGTCCAAAGCCTAATCTTTAGAAATCAAGTCAAGCCAATATATTTTTTATCTATACTGACTGAAAAGTTTCTAGAAGAAACATTTAATTGCAGCTCAGAAGCTGGTGGTTCAGTGCCATCAAGGCAGCAGGTACAGTCCTGGGCCTCAAAAGTTTCAGATACTCTCTCTAAATAGCCCATTAACAACAAATGTTTCAAAGAGAGTATTGGGGATAGCTTAAAAATTACATATTAATATTGTCGCCTCATTTGATGGACCTAATGGCTGCACTGTAGATGAAACTCTCTGGTTGTGAGCATCACCCATTCCCATCAAAGGTCTGGGCAAGTGACAAACTCCTCATGGTACTTAGTCATGGCTTTGGAACAATCATAGGTGGCAGGGGTGCAGGGTTTTGCATAAGCCCCTCTCTTACTTAAGAGGTGTCTATGCATGCCTACACGGTCTGTGGGTCTTGGTGACCTGTGCTCCTCTGCTTGGATCCTGGCCCTGGTGTTGCTGGCTGAGCAGATAAAGCATTTTGTTTTCACTCTGAGAGCTTTCCTTTCTGCTTATTTGCACTTCTATCATTCTGTACCCAGAAGATAAACCCCATCTGATTCAGGCCAGCCACTTACGCTTTATGCTGTCAGCACTATATTCACTTATACAAGTGGGCTGACTGTAAATGTCTTTAGGGCTTTTCATGAGATGATTTGACCAACCAAACTGCAAGCAACTTATCTTTAGGATAATGATTTTCTTAAGGAACTCAACCCTAGGGTCCCTCCAACAGCTAATCAATGTAATCAATCAATTCATTGTTTAGTAGATAATGGCATTCTTGTGAATTATTTAATCAATATTAGTTAAGGTATAATTTATGTACAATAAAATTCCCATGTAAAATGTACATGTTGATGAATTTTTTTAATAAACTATATATTTAGGGCAATTTTAGGTTTACAGCCAAATTCAGAAGAAAATTTAAAGATTTTTCATATACTCTCTCAATTGTAAAGAAATATACCCCTCTACAGGGGGATGTTGATAATAAGGGAGGCTATGCATATGTGGGTGCAGCAGATATATAGATTTCTTTTTAAAAGTTTAAAAAATTTTGTAATTAGTATACATTCACAGGAAACTGCATCAGGCTACTCCTTTGTAGTTACACCCATACCCTATCTTTTACCACTCTAATACCTGATAACCAAAAATCTGTTGTTTGTCTCTATAGTTTTATCATTTCAAGAATGTTATATAAATGGAATGATACAGAATGTGGATTTTTTTGTGACTGGCTTTCATCACTCAACTAATGCCCTTGCAATTCATTAAAAATAATTTATCCAATTTGTTGTGTGCTTGTTCTTTTTATTGCTGAGTAATATTCCAACTTATGCTATGTATGTATTGAATTTATCTATATGCATTTATTTCCAAAGGCTTTAACATGATATATATCAACATATGTACTAACAAGGCTAAGAAAACACAAATACAAAATTAGGAATATTGAAAACGGAAAACCATAGTATGCTAAGCTTAGTAATGGTCAACACAGTCACTATGGCTAAGTTTCAGAATGGCTCTGAAATTCCTGGCTTCGGAGTCAAAAGAGAACATGAGAGATAAATGGCATAGTCCTCATTATTAGAAAGAAGGAAGCAAGCCAGTACTTAAATAGAGAGAAGTTTTCTGCTGGTGTTAAATGTAAAAGAAATAACTCATGAGAAGTTTTACATAGGCCATACTGATGTGATAAATAACATTCTCAACTATATTTCTATGGCAAATACAAACATGAATCATACATAGCTGGCTACTTTTCATTATGAGCATTGTTGGTCACAAGGCAAAAGCCAGACTATTAAAGTGCACCTCAATGGTTGACGCAAGATGGTGGAACAGAAGCTGATACCATTCATTCCTCCTGCTAGAATAACAAATTTTAACAACTATTTACCCACAGAAAATGCCATGCTGGGCTCAGCCAGTATCCATGCATGAGGGGAGTGATGGGCCAGCCCTAGCCAATGAGGAATTGCCCATCCCAGTGGTTAGAATTTGAGTTTCTCAGAAAGCCTCACCATCATGAGGTAAAGTGCTCTGGGGTCCTAGGTAAAGATAAAAGGCAGTCTAGGACATAAGGACGGCAATTCCCAGGCAACTCTTAGGGATAGGCTGGGCTTAGAGCCAGTGGATTACAATAAATACCTAACTCTTCAATGCCCAGACACTGATGAACATCTACAAGCATCAACACCATCCAGGAAAATGTGACCTCAGCAAATGAAATAAATAAGGTACCAAGGACCAATACCAGTGAAATGGAGATATATGACCCTTCAGACAGATAATTCAAAATAGCCATTTTGAAGAAACTCAAAGAAATTCAAGTTGACACAGAGTAGGAATTTAGAATTCTACCAAATAAATTTAAATTGAAAAATGCAATTGACATGCTGAAGAATGCATCAGAGTCTCTTAATAGCAGATTTATCAAGCAGAAGAAAGAATTAATGAGCTTGAAGACAGGCTACTTGAAAATACACAGTCAGAGAAGATAAAAGAAAAAAGAATAAGAAACAATGAAGCCTGTATGTAAGATCCAGAAAATAGCCTCAAAAGGGCAAATTTAAGAGTTGTTGACCTTAAAGATGAGGTAGAGAAAGAGATAGGGGTAGAAATAGTTTTCGAAGGGATAATAAAAGAGAACTTACCAAACCTAGAGAAAGGTATCAACATTTATACACAAGAAAGTTATAGAATACCAAGTAGATGTAACTCAAAAGACTACCTCAAGGCATTTAATAATCAAACTCCAAAAGGTCAAGGATAAAGAAAGAATCCTCAAAGCAGCAAGAGAAAAGAAACAAATAACATACAATGGAGCTTCCATAAGTCTGGCAGCAGACTTCAGTGGAAATATTACAATCCAGGAGAGAGTGGCATGACATAAAGGAAAAAACTTTTATCCTAGAATAGTATATCTGACAAAAATATCCTGAAGCATGAAGGAGAAATAAAGTCCTTCCCAGTCAAACAAAAGCTGAGGGATTTCATCAACATCAGACCTGTCCTGCAAGAAATGTTAAAGAGAGTTCTTCAATCTGAAAAAAAAAAAAAAGTTAATGAGCAAGAAGAAATCATTTGAAGGTACAAAACTCACTTGTAATAGGAAATACAGAGAAGAAAAAGAATAGTGTAACACTGTAATTGTGGTGTGTAAACTACTCTGGTCTTAAGTAGAAAGACTAAATGATCAACCAATCAAAAAAATAATTACAACAAATTTTCAAGACATAGTGAAATAAGACATAAAGAGAAACAGTAAATAGTTAAAAAGCAGGGAATGAAGTTAAAGTATAGAGTTCTTCTTAGCTTTCTTTTTTCATGTTATGCAATCAGTGTTATGTTGTCATCAGTTTAAATTAATAGGTTATAAGATGGTATATGCAAGTCTTATGGTAACCTCAAATCGAAAACATACAATGGAGACATAAAAAGATAAAAAACAAGAAATTAAAGCATACCACCAGAGAAAATCACCTTCACTAGAAGGAAGACAGGAAGGGAGGAAAGAAGCAAGAGAAGGCTGCAAAACAACCAGGAAACGAATAACAAAATGACAGAAGTAAGCCTCTATTTATTGATAATAACATTGAATGCAAATGGACTAAACTTTCCAGTCAAAAGATGTAGAGTGGCTGAATGAATAAAAAACAAGACCTATTGGTCTGTTACCTGCAAGAAACACATTTCATGTATAAAGATATACATGGAAAGAAAATAAAGGAATGAAAAAGGATATTCCATGCCAACGGAAACCAAGAAGAGCAGGAATAGCCATACTTATATCAGACAAAATAGATTTCATGACAAAAATTATAAAAAAAGACAAAGAATGTTATTATGTAATGATAAAGGGGTCAATTCAGCAAGAGAATATAATGATTGTATAATTATGCACCAAACACTGTACACCCAGTTATATAAAGCAAATACTATTAGAGGTAAAGAAAGAGATAGAGCCCAATAAATAATAGCTGGAGAGTTCAACACCCCAGTTTCAGCATTTGGCATATATTCAGACAGAAAATCAACAAAGAAACATCTAACTTAATCTGTACTGTAGAGCAAATGGACCTAATAGATATCTACAAAGTATTTCATTCAATGGCTGCCAAATACACATTTTTTTTTCCTCAGCACATGGATTATTCTCAAGGATAGACCATATGTTAGGTTACAAAACAAGTCTTAAAATACCCCCCAAAATTGAAATAACATCAAGCATTTTCTCTGACCACAATCGAATAAAACTAGAAAACACTAAGAAGAGGAATTTCGGAAACTACAAATACATGGAAATTAAACAATATACTTCTCAATGGTCAGGGTGTCAATGAAGAGATTAAGAAAATAATTGAAAAAAATTACTGGATCAATTGACAATGAAAACACAATATACCAAAGTTATAGGATATAATAAAAGCAGGACTAGAGGGAAATTAATAGATATAAGTGCCTACATCAAGGAAGAAGAAAAACTTCAAATAAACAACCTAATAAAGCATCTTAAAAAACTAGAAAAGCAATAAAAAACTGAACACAAAATTAGGAGAAGAAAAAAATAATAAGGATCAAAGCATAAATAGATAAATTTGAAATTAAGAATACAACACTTAAGATCAATGAAATATAAAGCTGTCCTTTTTTTAAAAAAGAGATAAACAAAATTGACAAGCCTTTAGCTAGACTAAGAAAAAAAGAAAGAAGATCCAAATAAATAAAATCAGAGATGAAAAAGGAAACATTTCAACTGACATTGCAGAAATCCAAAGGATCATTAGTGGCTACTATGAACAACTATATGCCAATAAATTGGAAAATCTAGAAGCAATGGATAAATTCCTAGACACATACAACCTATGAAGATTGGACCCCAAAGAAATCCAAAGCATGAACAGATCAGAAACACGTAATGAGTTTGAAGCTGCAGTAAAAAGTTTCCCAGTAAAGAAAAGTCCAAGCCCCATGGTTTCACTGCTGAATTCTACCAAACATTTAAATAAGAACTAATACCAATCCTACTAGAACTGTTCTGGAAAATAAAAAATGAGGGAATACTTCCGAATTCATTCTACAAGGACAGTGTTATTCTGATATCAAAACCAGACAAATACACATCAAAAAAAAATAGTACAAGCCAATATCTCTGATGAACATTAATGCAAAAATCTCCAACAAAATACTAGCTAACTGAATTCAAGAATACATTTAAAAGATTACTTATCATAACCAAGTGAGATTTATCCCAGGGATGCAAGGATCATTCAACATATGCAACTCAATCAATGTAATATATCATGTCAACAGAAAGAAGGACAAAAACTATATGATCATTTCAATTGATGCTGAAAAAGCATTTGATAAAGTTCAACATCTGTTTATGATGAAAACCCTCAAAAAAGTGGGTATAGAAGGAACATGTGTCAACATAATAAAAGCCATATACATATGACAGACCCACAGCTGAACGGGGAAAAACTGAAAGCCTTTCTTCTTAGATCTGGAACATGAAAAAATGCCCACTTTTCACCACTGTTACTCAATATAGTCCTAGAAGTCCCAGCTAGAGCAATCAGACAAGAGAAAGAAATAAAGGGCATCCAAATTGAAAAGGAAGAATTCAAATTATCCTTGATTGCACTCTTTTATTTGAAAAAAATCTAAAAATTCCACAAAAAATTATTCAAACTGATAAATTCAGTAAAGTTGCAGGATACAAAATCAATGTACAAAAATCAGTAACATTTCTATATGTCAACAATGAACAATCTGAGAAAGAAATCCTATTTAAAATAGAACAAGTAAAATTAAATACCTAGGAATTTACTTAGCCAAATAAGGGAAATATCTCTGCAATGAAACTGTAAAATTCTGATAAAATAAATTGAAAAGGGCACAAAAAAATGGAAAATACTCCATGTTCATGGATTGGAAGAATCAATATTGTTAAAATGTTTCTACTAACCAGAGCAATCTAAAGATTCAATGCAGTCCCTACTAAAATACCAATGACGTTCTTCACAGAAATAGCTATAAAAATCCTAAATTTTATATGGAATCATAAAAGACCCAGAATAGCCAAAGCTAACCTGAGCAAAAAGAACAAAACTGGAAGAATTACATTACCTGTCTTCAAATTATATTACAGAGCTATAGTAACCAAAACAGCATGGTGTTGACATAAAAACAGATACAGATCAATGGAACAGAATAGAGAACCCAGAAACAAATCCACCCTCTACAGTAGACTCATTTTGACAAATGTGTCAAGAACATACATTGAGGAAAAGACAGTCTTTTCAATAAATAATGGTGGGAAAACCGAATATCCATATGCAAAAGAATAAAACTAGACCACTATTTCTCACCATATTCAAAAATCAAATCAAAATGGATTAAAGACTTAAATCTAAGGCCTCATACTATGAAACTACTACAAGAAAACATTGGGAAGGTCTCCAGGACATTTGTCTGGGCAAAACTTTTTTGAGCAATACCCCACAAGCACAGGCAACCAAAGCAAAAATGGACAAATGGGATCACATCAAGTTAAAAGGCTTCTGCACAGCAAAGGATACAATAAAAAAAAAAAGTGACAAGACTATCCACAGAATGGGATAAAAAATTTGCAAACTACCTATCTGACAAGGGATTAATAACCAGAATATATAAGGAGCTCAAACAACTCCACAGGAAAAAAATCAAATAACCTGATTTTAAAATGGGCAAAATGTTTGAATAGACGTTTCTGAAAAGAAGACATACAAATGGCAAATAGACATATGAAAAGGTAGGTGTTCAATAGCATTGTTCATCAGAGAAATGCAAAACAAAACTACAAGGAGAAATTAACACACCTCCGTTAAAATGGCTTATATCCAAAAGACAGGCAATAACAAATTCTGGTGAGAATAAGGAGAAAAGGGAACCCTTGTACACTGTTGGTGGGAATGTAAGTTAGTACAACCCTATAGCGAACAGTTTGGAGATTCCATAAAAAAAGTAAAAATAGAGCTAGCATTTGATCCAGCAATCCCTCTCCTAGGTATATGCCAAAAATAAAGGAAATCAATTTAAGGAAGAACTCTCTGCACTCCCATGTTTTTTGCAGGACTACTCACAATAGCCAAGTTTTGGAACCAAGCTAAGTGTCCATCAACAGACGAATGGATAAAGAAAATGTGGTGCTTATACATAATAGAGTAGTAGTCTGCCATAAAAAAAGAATAAGACTCTGTCATTTGCAACAACGTGGATGAAACTGGATGTCATTATGTTGAGTGAAACAAGCCAGGCACAGAAAGACAAATATTGCATGTTCTCACTTATTTGTGGGATCTAAAAATAAAAACAAGTGGACTCATGCAGATAGAGAAGAATGGGCCAGTGTGGTGGCTCATGACTTGTAATCTTGGCAATTTAGAAGGCCTAGGCAAGCAGATCACTTGAGCTCAGGCGTCTGAGACCAGCCTGGGTAACATGGCAAAACCCATCTCTACAAAAAAATACAATAACTAGCCAGGCATGGTGGTGCACACCTGTAGTCCAAGCTACTGGGAAGGCTGACATGGGAGAATTGCTTGAGCCTGGGAGGCAAAGGTTACAGTGAGTGTAGATCACGCCACTGCATTCCAGTATGGGTGACAGAGAGAGACTTTGCCTCAAAAAAAAAGAGAATAGAAAGATGGTTACTATAGCTGGGAAGGGAGGTGGGGTGGGGATTGTGTGGGAGGTAGGGATGGTTAATTGGCACAAAAAAAAATAGAAAGAAAGAATAAGACCTAGTATTTGATAGCATAATATGGGGAATATAGTCAATAATAATGTAATTGTACATCTTAAAATAACTAAAATAGTATAATTAGATTGTTTGTAATACAAAGGATAAATGCTTGAAGGGATGGATACCAAATTTTCTATGATGTGATTATTATGCATTGCACGCCTGTACTAAAATATCTTATATATCTTAATACCTTATAAACACATACACCTACTATATACCCACAAAAATTAAAAATAAAAATCATAAAAAGGGTGAAAATAAAAATAAAAAGCAAAGAAAATAAATAAATAAAAGCCCAGGCCCTCCAAAAAAATAAAAAATAAAGTATAAATCCATAAATTCCAACCAACAAGACATATCATTATCCTAGCACTTCAGTGCATCATAAGGAAGTCTGTGAGGGGGACTCATAAAGTCAATATTAGTGTGACTCAGCACATATATCTGGTTCTTCTTTTTTGCCTCCTTATGAGTGGATGGGGTCAGGTACCCACTTATGGCTAATGAGTTGTGAGTATAGTAGCATATATATATATTTTTTTTAAATGGCTCTTCTTTTAACATGACACTAACATTCCTCCATCAAGAAATTGGGTCCAGCTTTTTTCTCCGTGAGCATGTGCGGGCTTTATAGAAATGATGCTGTGCGATTCTGAATATTAGCTTCTGCTAATTTCTATCTGGCCTTCAATCTCAATTTCTCTCTTTCTCTCTCTCCTTGCATTTTTGAAGTCCTGGGCCATCACATAAATTTAATCATTCTGACGTTATTATGCTGAAGGAATCGTATTGAGAAGCTACATAGTCATAAGGAGTTTTGTCCAAAGAGCCCCAGAAGTTCCAGCTCCATAGCTGTTTAAGTCATCCCAGCCTAGGACCTAGATATGGGAGTAATGAAGTCTTGGAGATGACTGAGTCTGACATCTTTTCACAGCAATCTCAGGAAAATAGATTAATTAAATATTTATTTTCAATGATATTTGGAGCAAATTTCTTAGGCTTCAAAGGTCTAGGAGAGTGATTGAATTGCAAACCCTTATGCTATTTGCAGGAGCTGATGAAGAGTGTAAGAATATTCTGTATACTAGAGTCAAATTTGAATAATCTCAGAGATCAGACTTACCTTGAAATATTAGAGAAAAAAATTACCAGTTTTTATAGGACATCCTCTTTTGAATAATACCCATGGGCAAACAAACAAACAAACAAACAAACAAAAACAAAAAAAAACAATTCAACAAATACTTCTATAACTTCAATTGTAATACATTTTATTACACATGTTTCTCTTCCAAAGTTTGTTTCTTCATTTTTGTGACTTGTTCCCTTTAGTGCTTTCTCCTTTTGTTTTATATTCTAGAGCAAACTTGATTATAAGCATCTGATTGATTATAAGAGAGTATACATTTAAGGCTACATAAGACTTTAATGATAATCTTGGCCTAAAAATCCACAATGTTATGACTGAGGAAACTTAAGATCCAGGACATCGCTAAAGGATTGTAAAGGACATTGTTAATGGATTGTAACCTGTCATCTGACTGGTATGTTCTCTTCTATGCTCTCTTCTAAGATCTCACCTGACTTAATGAATATGCAACAAGTAACCTTAGTATAAATCAGGACATGGCATATGAGTGTTCCCAAAAGGGTTGAAGAATGTGACAGAAGAGACTGTGAGAGTCCCTCTCTGCTGGTCATTGGTAGACATCACCCTCCACATTTAAGTACCTTCTAAGCACCTCATCCCTGCCCCCCACACAGAAATATAACCAACATTTACTGACTTGTTACACCTCCAGTATAACTGTGCTATTTTGTAAAAAGTAGGAAATACCCCTTCCTTTGCTAAAAATGTGAGAAGTATTAAAAGACAGTAATGAATAAAAACTATTTACCAGTCCCTGAAGAGAAATATATTTTTCTTGAAATGCATCTTATTTGGATTAAATAAACTATTTTCTTTAACCTATAGCTGTTAATCTCTTAATCATTCCCTGTGATATTTTCTTGCCCAAAATCATACACATTCAGAGTTCTAAAACTGGTTGAATCTTATGTCTCTCTGACAATATATTCATTATTTTTTTTAATTTGGATTGAAGAGATTTATACATACTTAAACGTTTATTAAATGTCATATACTCAGAGAAACCTTCCCTTACCATGCCTTCCCCCTCTCAATTTAAAATATCCTTCCTTGTTAATGCTTTCTGTACATGCAATATACTTCCCTCTCAGAGCTCTTACCCCAAGTTGATTATTATTTATATCCTGTATTTCTTCTCACCAGTCTATAAAACCCATGAAGGCAGAAACAATATCTGAGATGTTTATCATTACAGGTTTGTGAGAGTGAGAACTTGTAAGAATTGTTGAATAAAGAAAACATGCCTTTCAGCTCTGACATTCTCTGTTTTACCATTTATATGTTCATCTTCTTAGAGAATAAATAAGAAAAACTTATGGAATGATATTGTGGTTAATACAATGTAAGAGATCACACGACAGACACCAAAGAAGGCATAGACTGATAATATAAACAATAAGTGCTGGAAGAGTGGAAGAGGTAGCTGTACCCCTCGGAGGAGGTGTTCAGATGATACGTCAAGTAGAAACTTGGACCTTGAAAGATGAATGGAAAGAGGAGTGGGAAATACATTGATAGTGGGAAAAAAAACTGGTGAAAACAAAATCAAACAGAGAAATGTGTACACTATGCACAGCAGAGACCGTTCCATGCTTCTGATTCTCTAGGGAAAATATCCACATAGGAACATCATGAAATATAAACTTGGAAAGGTCATTTGTGGCATCTGTGGAATTACTGGATATTTTTTAATGCTAGAGTCTAGGTCCAGTGTCTGTCCCATAAATGCTGGAAACAACTCATTATTTGAACAGTTAAGTGGCAAGATTAAAAAGCTGTAACAGCAAGGTACACTGGTAGTTTAATGTAAGATGTATTGAGGAGAGGAAGTCCAGAGGGAGAAAGGCTAAACTTGTTGAAATACCACAAACAAGGTGGAAGCAGTTGGCATAAAAGAGAAGGTTATATGTGGCATGTATTATGAAATATGATGAGATATTAAGAGTGAACATGGATTGTAGATAGAGATTAATGGTAAGGGAAAGGATTAAACAAAAAAAAATACATGACAACTGGGTAGACTATAAGAAAACAGAAGGTGAGAAATCAGGTAGAAGAAATGATTTGTGTAGATCAAATGATAAATTACAGATACTAAATTATTATTGGCAATGAAATCTCCAAGTGGCCATTTGTTGTAAAGAAAGTTCATATAAGATGGGACTTTTAGGGTGAAGTCAGCGGTGGAGATCATTGAGTTTATTGAGACTAATTTTGTGACTTATGCACTGGACAGATTTTGTGAAGGTCCCATATGTCTTGAAAAATAATCAGTGTTATATAAAGGTAAAGTGAATTTTTCTTTATATTTATTTTAAATCAAGAGTATTAATTATGTCATCCAATACTTCTGTATTTTCACTACTTTTGTTGTTGCTTGACTTGTCAAGCTTCTGAGAGAGAAATATTAAAATCTTTTTTTGGAAGGGATAAAGATTCCACCATGCATGTTTAAAAATAATTTATATTCTTTAAAACTGGCACGTAAACTTGGCATATTTCCTTTAAATAAATGTTAATCATTATGTTGTTTACAAATCTGTATTTTTATTACTGTTTTGCTGCTTATCCTGCCAACTTTCTGAATTATGTCAGTATCTCCACTGATTTTGTGTGTTCCAATTTTTAAATATAATTTTGTCAAACTTTTTTGTATATTTTAGGATTATGTTGTATTCAAGTTCAAAATGTTAATTTTCTAGTGAGTATCCATTTTATCTTTAAGTTGGGAACTACTTTTACTTATAATGAAGTTAATTTTTATCTAATATTAATATTAATTTATAAGATTTGCTTTATATCTTATTTTCACCTTTCACTTTTAATCTTTGTAGGTCAACTTACCTCAGACATGTCTCTTCTAAGCAGCTTATAGCTGGATTTTTTGAGAATCAAAACTGAGAATTTCTTTTTTGTGAAACATAATTTTCTCTTTCAATTGTTATTTTATTTATTGATAAATTTGTATTTCAGTCCAATATTTTAGTTTCAACTTATTTTTAACTTCTCCTACTTCTTGGCCATTATTTTCTCTCAAAATGGTCTTTTGATTTTACTTTTACTTTTTATAGATACCTAATATTTGTACTTATTTATGTGGTACCTGTGACATTTTGATACTAGCATGTGATATATAATGATCAAATCTGGGTAACTGGTATATCTACCACCTAAAACATTTGTTATTTATTTGTGTTAGGAATACTCTAAATCTACTCTTCTAGTTATTTGGAAATATACAGTAAATTATTGTTAACTATTGTCACCTTATTGTGCTAATGAACACTAGATCTTATTCCTTCTATTAATATCTAACTATAGTTTTATACATTAACCAGCCCCTCTTTATCTACCTGCTTCCCACCACCAGGCCCACCCAACTTTATTTCATAGCTGTTTCCATCAATGAATGAATGGATAAAAAATGTGGTACATACACACAATGGAATATTATTCTGCCATATAAAAAATAAAATCCTGTCATTTGCAACAACCTGTATGAACTGGAGGGCATTAGGTTTTTAATAATCCAGGTACAGAAAGAAAAATGTCTCATATTCTCCCTCATGTGTGGAAGCTAAAAAATTGATCACATGGAGGCAGTGAATACACTGGTAGTTGCCAAAAGTTTCTTATTTAGATTTATCAATTAGTTTACCAGCCTCATTTCTTGTTACAACTTTTTGCATCATATTCCCTTATAAATTCAATTTCTTAGTAAGTGTATTCTTTAAAAGTTCCTTTAGAAAGGGTATTTGAGTCATTAACTGTCATATCTTTATCTGAAAAATGTCTAAATTTTGCATTATCTTGAATGATAATCTAGTTGGATATAGATTTCAACTGGGTTGAAATACTCTTCATTTATTTACATAAACATTTCTCTCTTTTTTTTAGATTATGTCCCTTAAGAGTGGTAATAATATCTGATTCATTTTATAGTTTCCCAATAGGTAATCCACAAATATCTGTGAAGAGCATGGCCGGAGTCCCCCTTCTCATCAATGGCAGTGTCTTGGATAAACCTCATTTTAAAGGAAAATAATGACACACAATTTATTCTTTCTTTTGACCGTAGGTAAAGGCAAATCCTGGAAATTTTTTACAGACTTGAGGAGTAACTAAGGTGTATCTCATGGTCACTCTTTAACTCCTTCCTGAACTCTTTTTGAGTTATTACAATATGAAAAATATTAGAACCTAACACTTTCATTAAAATAGTAGTAACTGACAACAGAGCAATGAACTATTTTTGTAAGGGTTTTTGTTTTGCTTATTTTTAAGTTGTATCAAATGCCCTCCAAAGATACAACGAGGATAAGGTAACTTTTTAACTTTCAAAATTTGAGCTACTTTAAGGTTTACATTCCCTATTAGTACTGGTATTTCTTTTATGCATTTAAAAAATAAATTTCTTTATTTCTGCTTTCATTTCGTTACATACTCAGTAGTCATTCAGGAGCAGGTTGTTCAGTTTCCATGTAGTTGAGCAGTTTTGAGTGAGTTTCTTAATCCTGAGTTCTAGTTTGATTGCACTGTGGTCTGAGAGACAGTTTGTTATAATTTCTGTTCTTTTACATTTACTCAGGAGAGCTTTACTTCCAACTATGTGGTCAATTTTGGAATAAGTGTGGTGTGGTGCTGAGAAGAATGTATATTCTGTTGATTTGGGGTGGAGAGTTCTGTAGATGTCTATTAGGTCCACTTGGTGCAGAGCTGAGTTCAATTCCTGGATATCCTTGTTAACTTTCTGTCTCGTTGATCTGTCTAATGTAGACAGTGGGGTGTTAAAGTCTCCCATTATTATTGTGTGGGAGTCTAAGACTCTTTGTAGGTCACTCAGGACTTGCTTTATGAATCTAGGTGCTCCTGTATTCGGTGCATATGTATTTAGGATAGTTAGCTCTTCTTGTTGAATTGATCCCTTTACCATTATGTAATGGCCTTCTTTGTCTCTTTTGATCTTTGTTGGTTTAAAGTCTGTTTTATCAGAGACTAGGATTGCAACCCCTGCCTTTTTTTGTTTTCCATTTGCTTGGTAGATCTTCCTCCATCCTTTTATTTTGAGCCTATGTGTGTCTCTGCACGTGAGATGGGTTTCCTGAATACAGCACACTGATGGGTCTTGAGTCTTTATCCAATTTGCCAGTCTGTGTCTTTTAATTGGAGCATTTAGTCCATTTACATTTAAAGTTAATATTGTTATGTGTGAATTTGATCCTGTCATTATGATGTTAGATGGTTATTTTGCTCGTTAGTTGATGCAGTTTCTTCCTAGCCTCGATGGTCTTTACAATTTGGCATGATTTTGCAGTGGCTGGTACTGGTTGTTCCTTTCCATGTTTAGCGTTTCCTTCAGGAGCTCTTTTAGGGCAGGCCTGATGGTGACAAAATCTCTCAGCATTTGCTTGTCTGTAAAGTATTTTATTTCTCTTTCACTGTAAATATGCATATAGAACAGTATGTGTACAAGCAAGATAAGCTAGGTTGGAGTGGATCTATGTTGAAAGCATCTCTGCTAACAACATACACTTAAAGAGCACTTTAAAGATGTTACAACAAAAATGTTTAGTTACTTTTAAAATCACAAGTTACTGAGCACATCTGCAGAATCTTTATAGAATGGATGCCAAATATCTCAGTATTTGATTAGAGGAAAAAAATGAAACATATCAAGTCCTATGAAGAATGAAAAGATGAGTGAAAAAAAGTGACTGTATATAAAATAACACCCATAGACTTCATTTGTTCATCTGTCATTCATTATTAGGTTATTCATTCACAATCATTTACTGGGGATCTATGAATGTGTCAGAGACTATGCTAGCTGCTGGGATTATGAAGACTGTTAAGTGTAAGCCCCTGTCTCAAAAAGTTTATAATTTAAATGAGAATATCATTTAATAATATAATATGATAAATCCTTCACTAGAAGCACAATTACAATGAGGAAAAGTATCACATTCAAGAAGCAGTCCCAGTGCTAATGCATATCTATTTACCCAGAAAATATAGCAGAAGGACTTTCTAGGATAGAAATATGCAACTCCAGGAAGAGTGGCAGGTGCACCCCTGATATGAAGATGGCAGTATGTGGCTGTTAGAGCATAATGCTATTAAACATTGGGAGCATTACCATGACCTCATTTGCTCTAATTCCAAGCTTATCAAGGCCACCTCCCTTTATATTCAATTTTTTGGGTGAATACACTTAAGGGAAGAGAATGGTGCTGGGCATTCCAATAGAAATATACCAGTGGCTGGCCGGGCATGGCGGCTCATGCCTGTAATCTCAGCACTTTGGGAGGGCTAGGTGGGTGGATCACGAGGTCAGGAGTTCTAGACCAGCCTGACCAACATAGTGAAATCCCGTCTCTACTAAAAATACAAAAAATTAGCCAGGTGTGGTGGCAAGTGCCTGTAATCTCAGCTACTAGGGAGGCTGAGGAAGGAGAATCGCTTGAACCCAGGAAAGGAAGGTTGCAGTGAGCTAACATTGGACCACTGCACTCCAGTCTGGGCGACAGTGTGAGACTCCCTCTAAAAAAAAAAAAAAAAAACACACACAAAAACAAACAAACAAACAAAAAAAGAAATATACCAGTACCCTTGACATTGTATTTTTATTGTCAATTTACATTGTTGTGTAAATATATTTCCAGGTGCTTGATTACTGTGTAGTTTCCTCCCCTGCTTCTCCCCAGAGATGCAGACCCTCTTCATCTGCTGCATAAATCAGGCTTCTGAGATGAAAGCAGAGTTCCAACCCTGAACCTGAGAGAATTCATCAAAGCAAACGCCACCTTGTTTCCCTGATGGCACTTCTGATCTCACAGCATGTCCTTTTTCAAACATCTACCGGTACATGTGTTTGTTATGAATATTTTACTCACAATTCTTTTGCACTCTCAATTTGAGGTCATGATTGAAGTTAGCTGATGCCTAGAACATCCTTGTCCAAGAACAAGGATGTTAATTATTCCTGGGTACAAGGGGCTGTCACGCTCCTCTGCACTGGCCCCATCCCAAACTTGAAACCAATTTTAGGTCTCTTCACTCTCGCCATGGAGTATTCACTTGCAACAAAATCCCCTTAAATTGGTAGATTGTGCAAAAGACTTTGTGGAGGAAACCTGGAAAGTCTGTGTGAAAATCACATAGAAAAAACACTATTTGACTTGTTCATTATTTTTGTACCCCTCAAACTTCCGTGTTGGCTGTGCTCAAAGAAGCCTTTACAGAATCCAGGCACCCACAATGCTCTGCCTTCTGAAGACCAGCACTCCTGACTCGTGATTCTGAGCTGCTTTCACATCCATGGGGAGGTGGGTCCAGTCTCCACGCACCCACCAGTCATCCCTAAACCAAATTTACTTGTTGTAAATAAAGTCCTCTCCATCTCATTTTGCTATGCATTCTCTCTCTCACACCCTGGTTTTGCATGTATATGTTTGTGTATCTCCAACTTATAACCAACTTCCTGTGCCTAATTCTTGCTAAGAAAGGTATTTTAAAAATTACCACAAACTTGGCAGCCTAAAATAGCACAGATTTATTACTCATAGTTTCTGTGGGTCTGAAATTTTGGCATAGTGTGGCTAGATTTTCTGCTTAGGATCTCACTGGGATAAAATTTAAATATGATTTGGGGCCGTGGTCTCATTTGAGCTCAAGTTTCTATTTCAAGCTCATTGATTGTCAACAGAATTGATTTCGCTGAAGCTACAAGACGGAGATCCCCATTTTTCTTCTAGTTGTTGGCCGAAGACAATTTGCAGCAAATAGAGGTTGCTGGTAGTTCCTTGCCATGTGGACCCCCATAGGTAGTTTACAACCTATGTTTGTTTTCTTCCAGGTCAGCTAGTGAATGTCTCTCTGACTTTCATTTCTGTGCCTGGTCAGAGAAAAGATGTGGCTTTGAAAGGGCTGGTGCAATTAGCCCAGACTTACCTGGATAATCTCCCTTATCTCAAGGTACACTGATTTAAGACCTAAATGATATCTGCAAAATCGCTTCATAGCAGTTACCTAGAATAATATACTAATTAACTGGGAGAAGGGTTGTACACCAGTGGCTGAGAGTCTTGGAGAGACTTTCTTAGAATTCCTCCCACTGCAGTCAGGTTTATTGTGAAATAAATAAAGAATAAGCTTCAAAACTGCTCACTTGCAGAACATTTTCCAGGAATCTGGGATGAGCCCTCTCTGTGTGTTCACATGGTCTTATTTTTATACAACTTTTGCAAAAGTCATATATTTTGTTAATATTTAGTTAAGAAAACTGTTGCTTACCACTCAAAATTCCCTCTGCTTTTTGTTTGGTCATGGCATTTTGGAGATTAAGCTAAGGGGAAGCTGAGTTAGGAATATTTTAACTTCTATTCAGTGGGATGTTTTTATGTGGTCCCTGTCACTTCTGTACGCTAGCTGGGGACAGTTGCTGGGAATAGTCCCGCTGCTGTCCATTCCCACTCACCTGCTGGGGGAGCACAAAGCCAGGCCTGCATTGTGTTACGAATGGGAATCATGGAACCCAGTCCCAGAAGCAGGCAGGAAGAGGCAAATGAGTTAAAATGTATACAGCTGGAAGCTAGGCTGTTGAAAATTCTTCACAAAATCAGAAATATAAAATTACAGTCAGGGAATTTGTTTCTCATCAAAGCCTGGTTGCGAGCAAACATTTCTACTTTCAGCAATATTATGAGTAAGGCAGTATATTCAATCAAAAATTCACAATACTCTTTTTTTTTACTGGAAACAAAATATTTAATAAACTTTGAGTATATCATTTGACTTCCAATTTGGAAAGATGATTGAGATAGTTAAAAAAATACACAAATTTGGCTTATATCTGTATGGTGTGTACTATCTTTATCAAATTTAAATATATTGATTAAAAAGTTGAAAGAAATTTCTCATAAAAAATAATGATATTTTAAACAAAAGTAATAAAGTTAAGCAATGAAATCAATTGAAATTATTCTAGTACTGAGAACAAATTATAGCCAAAATATACACAGATTTTATCAAAAGTAATAATTCTTTAAGAGAAGGAGACGTATTTTTAGTCACAGTAGTGAATAGTTTCTCTGTTTCTTTACAGAAAATAATATTTTGAGTTTTTTTATGAAGCTGTGTTCAGCCAAATTATGTATAAAAGCCTTTCATTGTGTTATTTTTATGGATTTTGTTATATTGTAAGTTTTTTCAGCATTCTAAAATGTACAATTTTCTGATATCTTCTTATTCTAAATAAATATTCACATTGGTTCCTAATTTTGTATTCAAAATATTGTTTAAATTTATTAAAGAAGCCCTCCCACACTGTAGAAGCTTCAGGCCCCTTAGCTCACACTCTGCTGTGTCTCAGGTCTTCTCATGGGTATCAATCATGTTTATATACACACAAAGAGATTGCATCACTGTCTCCTCATGGGCAGTACAAGATCCCAAATGGGTCTCATCTCCTCCAAGCCTTATGTCTTCCTTTATGGGCTTGGGACAGGGAGAGGACACTCAGAGCTGTAAGGCTGCCATCATATGAGACCCAGTAGCATTAGGATTTGACAGTAATCTGAAACATGAGCTACATTTTTTAAAGAAAAATTTACATAGCACACAATTAACCATTTTAAAGTGCACAATTCAATGGCATTGAGTCTATTTGCAGTGTTATGCAACTGCCAATTCTATCTAATTCTAAAACATTTTTATCACTCCCAAAGTAAACTCTATCATCTTTATGAGGCAGTCACCCTCCACCCCTTTTTCCCCTGACCCTTAGTCTCTGACAACCACTAATCTACTTACTTTCTCTATAGATTTAACCATTCTGGACATTTAATATAACTAAAATCATACAATAGGTGGCCTTTTGAGTCTGGCCTTTTCATTTACCATCATATTTTTAAGGTTTATCGACATTGTGGTGTGTATCAGTGCTCTAGTTTATTTTTATTTTTTAATTGATGGAAAATAGATGTACATATTTTGGGGGTACAAGTGATCATTTAACACATTTATATAATTTTAAAATATCAGTGTAATTGGGGTGTGAATTACCTTAAATAATTGTGTTTATGCTAGAAACATTCAAATTAATCTCTTCAAGATATTTTGAAATATACAATACATTATTGTAGTCACCTCACTGATCTATCGAATACTAGGTCCTATTTCTTCTACCAAATTGTATATTTGTACCCATTGATCAGCATCCCTTCATGCTCTTCCTTCCCCATTACCCTTCTTTGCCTCTGGTAACCACCAATTTACTAACTTCATGAGATTCACTTTTTAATCTTCCACATATGAATGAAAATGTGGTATTTGTCTTTCTGTCCTTGGCTTATTTCACTTAATATAATGACTTCCAGTTCCATCCATGTTGTTGCAAGTGACTGGATTTCATTCTATTTATGGCTAAATAGTATTCCATTATGTATATATTCAACATTTTATCTATTCACCATTGATGGACACTTAGGTTAATTCCATATTTTGGCTATTGTGAATAGTGCTGCAATAAACATGAGAGTGAAGGTATCTGTTTGATATATAAAATTCCTTTCTTTTAGATATATAACCAGTATATTAGATTGTAGTTGTACTTCTAATTTGTTGAGAAATCTCTATATGGTTTTCTGTAGTGGCTGTGCTAATTTACACTTCTAGCAATAGTGTATTCGGGTTCCCCTTCAAATTCTCGCCACTGTCTGTTAGTCTCTGTTTTTTTGTTTTGTTTTGTTTTTTGTTTGTTTGTTTTTTCATAAAAGGCCATTTAAACTGGGGTGAGATGATATCTCATTGTGGTTTGATTTGCAATTATCTGATGATTAAGGATGTTGAACATTTTTCATATAATTGGCTATTTGTAAGTCTTCTTTCGAGAAATATCAATTCAGGTCTTTTGCTCATTTTTAAATCTGTTTGAGCTCCTTATATATTCTGTTTATTAATTCCTTGTCAGATGGATAGCTTGCAAATATTTTCTTTTATTCTGTGCATTGTCTCTTCACTTTGTTGATTGTTTCCTTTGTTATTTAGCTTGATGTAATCCCACTTCTCTATTTTTGCTTTGGTTGCCTGTGCTTCTGAGATCCTACACAAAAAATCTTTGCCCAGACCAATGTCCTGGAGCATTTCACACCGTGTTTTCTTCTAATAGTTTCATAGTTTAAACTATTTTTATTTGATTTGTGTATACGATGAGAAATAGGGGTCTAGTTTCATTCTTCTGCATATAGACATACAGTTTTCCCAGAATCATTTCCTGAAGGGACTGTCCTATCCCTTTTATATGTTCTTTGACACTTTTGTTGAAAATGAGTTGTCTATAAATGCATGGATTTATATCTGGGTTTCTTTATTCAGTTTCACCGATCTATGTGTCTGTTTTTATGCCAGTACCATGCTGACCCATTTGGTTATTAGAGCTTTGTAGTAAATTTTGAAATTAGGTAGTGTGACACCTCCAGCTTTGTTCTTTTTGCTCAGGATTGCTTTGGCTATTCTGGGTCTTTTGTGATTTCATATAAATTTTAGGATTACTTTTTCTATTTCTATGAAAAATGACACAGGTATTTTGATAGAGATTGCATTGAATCTGTAAATTGCTTTGAGTAGAATTGTCATGTTAACAATATGATTTTTCCAATCCATAAGCATGAAATATCTTTTTATTTTTTGTGTACTCTTCAATTTCTTTCATCAGTATTTTGTGGATCTTTCATTTTCACTCTACACTTTAACTCCATCCATTTTTACTTTGTGCTCTCTCAATGTACATAATCTTATACTGCCTATTTCTTAGGTTGCTGTGGATAATATTGCTTTTGATTTGTGTTTGGGTCTTTATACTAGAGTTATGAGTGGATTGAACACCACAAATCTAGCATTAGAGTATCTAGGTTTGTCCATGTGCTTTAATTTTACCCATTGGCTTTATACCTTCAAATATCTTCGCTTTTCACCTTAGCTTTTTTTTTTTTTTAATTTCTGATGGAAGAATTCCTTTAGCATTTTTTATACAATGATTCTGCTGGTGGTAAATTTGTTCAGCTTTTTTTTTCTGGGATATACTTTATCTCTCCTTCATACTTAAAGGTAGCTTGGATGGGTACAGTAACTTGGATGACAGTTCTTTTCTTTCAGCACTTTGAAAATGTTGTCCCCTTTCCTCTTGGCCTGTATGGTTTCCATTGAGAAATCTTTGCCAGATGAATTGGACCTCCTTTATATGTCACTTGGATCTTTTCTCTTGCTGCTTTTAGGATCCTATCTTTATCCTTGGCCTTTGAGAGTTTGAGTACTATGTGTCTCGGGTTATTCTTATTTGGCTGGAATTTGTTTAGTCTTCTCAAACCTTCCTGTGCCTGGATATTTATCTCTTGTAAGTTTAGGAAAGTTATCATTTCTTAGGATAAACTTTCTACCCCATATTCTAGCTCAGCTCCATCTTGAACACCAATGTTTCTTAGATTTGATCTTTTGAGATAATTAACTATATCTTGTGGGTGATCTTTATTCCTTGTCATTCTTTTTCCCCCAAATATTTATTTTTAAATAGCCTTTGAGCTCATGAATTATTTTCCCTGCTTGACTCATTTTGCTGTTGAGAGCCTCTATTGAAATTTTTAGTTCCACAAGCATATTTCTCCATTCCAAGATTTGTTTGATTTTATTTTGGTTTTATTTTTATTATTGCAATGACTTTGTTAAATTTCTCTGATAAATTTCCAAATTGCTTTTCTGTAACGTTGAAGATCACTGAATTTCCTCCGAACTTCTATTTTGAATTCTGGTCAGAGTTTGCATATGGTTGCCTTGTTAAGGTCAATCACTGGTTCCTGGCTTTGTCCATTTGAGGAGATCATTTTTCTTGGGGATGTACATCTATGTCTTTGCATTAAATGATTTGTTATTTCTTCCAGTCTTCTCTGTCTAGATTGCTTTGGGTTTTATTGAATATGTTTGCTTATAGATTTGTTGTAATTTACTTGTTAATGTTCTTTCTTTTCTTTCTTTTTTTCCCCCTCTAGGTCGTTGCCTCTTGTTCAGGACTACATGGTGCCTTAAGCCCAGGTTTGCCTCAGCTCTAGAGAGTACTGTCTGTTAAGAATGAGGCAAGTTCCAAAGGTGATACATAGGTTACTGTGGGAAGGCTGGCTGTTTGTCTGTGCCCAGGGCACCAGTGGAGCGAACCTCCTACAGCATGGTGCTGCTAAACAGCCACTCTGAATTCTTGTTTCCTTTGGTCGAGTTGCAGAGCAGAATTTTCAGGGATGGGAATGGTAGTACCATGTCCCCCTTTGTCTCTGGCTGTCCTCAGGGGTATTTCTCTCTTCAGACATTCCCAATCTTCCTGTGGTTTCAGACAGAGATAAGTCTTTTGCCTGTCTACTTATATCTTACTTTATCCAGTGTAAAACCACGAGTTGGGGGAAATTGTCCATTTGCTTATAGCCAGGCAGATTGAGAGAAGGGGCATTGCCCCTATGGAAGTCTGATTCTCTTATTATCTGCTTGAGGCCTTTTTACTTCTACTTCTCTGTGGCCTCAGAAACTGTTTCATTCTTATACTTGAGTTCTAGGATATCACTTGTGATAATGTCAGCACTATGTGTGTATATTTAAGTATATACAGGTTTTCTTTGAGGGTGAGTAGTAAAGCCAGCTTACGTCTACACTGCCATTTTGGAACCAAAAGTCTATTCAATTTCTTTATAAGGCTAAATAATATTCTAAGGATATACTACATTTTGTTGATCCAGCATCTGTTGATGTACTTGGGCTGTTAGGAGCTGGATCTGGAGCCTGAATCTTCTACTAACTTCCCTCCATCCTCATTGTCAGAGTCACCCCGGTGTCCCCTATTGCCCAAGTGCATCCATCTTTGCCGGGTACCTGCTCACTTCCTCCCCTCCCTCAGGGACTCTGTCTCCTCAAGGGTGCAGGTGTCCATAAAAATTTTCTGTTCTTGGTGCAGAATGGCTAGTCACTCTTAGTTTCCCTCAATTACAGGCTTTAATTTTGGAGAAAGACAGACTTCACTCATACAAAGAGACTCAAGTCATAGACAATTGCCACCAAAACAATGAATAAAACCAAATGAGTGAGTATTCTCACTCCATAGACAGCTAGACAATAGTTTGCTTCTTCTGTAATCTTGCTGTAATCACTCTGGCGCCCGACAGACATGTTCTATTTGTGGTACCAGTTCTTCTGTTTGTAACCCACCTTCCTATGCACTCCCCACATGAGTTAATGGTCAGCATTTTCAATTAAAGTTTCAGCTGCATTCTCAGGAGACACCTGAACAGAGGTGAGAGACCTGAATTGTCCTGCTGCCCCAGTGTTTCTCATCAGAATGTGGCATCCGGGAGATGAGTCCTAACCCAGTTATTCTAGTTCCCCAAGTTTGAACCAATTTTCAACCTCAGAGATTTGGTCATACACGCTGAGTGTATTATTGCCTTCTTTTCTTGTCTCAAATTTAATTCACTAAGAGCAGACTTTCACAGAGTAGTTCAACTCTCTTCAGCGAATTCTGAATTTCTACAATTTCTGAGCTGCTCCATAAAGTGCTTCTTCATAAGGTGCTTCTTCAGTAAAGAATTTCAGCCAATCTACCTTGTTTTGCAGCATTACACACAAAAAAGAAAAAGATGAAAACTCTACATGGCCATGGACATTGGTGTTTTTTTTTCACTACCATATCTCCTACAATTACAGTATTGTATGCCATAGAAGGCACGCGATAAACCTCTGCTGATGTAAGGAATAAACTCACATGCAGTTCTTTTCTCTGTCATGATTTAGTGATCACAAACTTGATAGAAATCACAGCAGCTGTCTGCATAACCACATACCATAGGTGTGCTTGTAGGTATTCCCCACAGAGAGAGAGGCATGTGCAGTCACATGTCCACATATTATTCCTAAAGACTGAGCCTGTGAACATTGTATTAACCTCCATTGCTTCTCTGTCTCTCCTGCAGGATTTTAGTGGTACTGTCTTACAATAACCATTTCATGCTTTGCAGATGGCTTTGGTCACTGCTGGCAAGTATTGTCAAATGGGGTTTTCCATGCATATTTGATGGACCACTCCACGTTTCAACTCAGACTACAGAAAATCCTGTCTAATCAAGTGAAGCGGATTCTGAGTTCCAAATCCATAATAGGTGCCTCTTCTGCTTCTAGGAAGAATTTCATCTTATGATGTTGGATAACAGTCAATACTGAATTAAACATTGACTATTAGCTGGTGATTTTATAAGGTATGTTTTAAGACTTGCTCACACAATACCACAGTTGTCCTACTTTCTCTCTGAAACAACGAGTCAAGGGTGGAGCAGTCCCAGAAGAGAACATGGTACTGATCGTTAGCAATACTGCACCGTACACTTAAAATGTTAAGGAGTATAGCTCACGGTATGTGTTCTTACCACAAGAAGAAGAAAATGAAATAGTGATCTCAGAATAATTTCCCTGATTGCAACCATCTTTGTGCATCAGTAGAGTGACAGCTTGATGGTGACAATGAAGGTGCACCCAGGCTCAAATAGAAAGGGAATACTTAATCAAATATGGAATTTTCACTGCATCGAAAATTAAAAGCCTTGGATAATGCCTCAAAATGTGGGTGATCTTATACATAGCCTTCTTCCTTACTTGATACTAACATTGAAAACAGACTCAGCACTTCTTTACATTCAATGTAAAGAACATGTCCATGCAAAAGCATTTAGTATTAAAGTGGATTGTACCAAAGATTCAAGGGAGACAGAAGGATTCACATTACAGAGCAAAACACTGAACGAACACCCCATTTGACAATTCTGTTCATCTCAGCATTTCTCTGACAATTGGGTTCCTCTATTTTGCATTCTTTTGTTCTTTTTCTAGGATTACACTCATATTCCACTCTCTTTGCAGGGATGTACTGACAGTGAATAACCTTCATTGTTTTATATCATCCCTGGAAAGCATGATCATTTAGATTATTTGATCTGTTCCCTTCTCCTCTTTGAGGATAAGTGCCAACTGGCTGATTGTCTTTCCCCAGCCTTCCTGGAATTCCAATAAATTACATATTTTCCATACTGTTCAAATTATATCTAGAGAGGATGTCATTATATCCACTTCTATAAATATACAAGTCCAAATGTGCTAAAGTCCCAATGCAATCAATTTTATCTTATCTTTCCCACAAAAAGGATTTAATGCAAAAAAATTAAAGCAAAAAATTCCAAAATTATTATACCTTTACTAATTATTTCTAGAAGTCATGAATTGTTCTTTTTTGTGTTGTGCTATTCTAGTTAGAATTAAACTACTATACAAATTAGAGACTTTGTTATGTTATAAAATTTCTAAAGAATTATTCTTGACTACTTGCCCAGTAACTATGAGTTCAGATATTGTAGTCAGCTTTGTATAGAGGCTTCCTTATACAAAAATTTAATAGCTTCCTTCGTCACATGAATTTTTCTAAAGGCATTAACCATTTTTAAAAATTATTCTAGGAAATTAATTATTTTATGAATTTTTTATAGAGACTAATAGAAACAAAATGTGTCCTGTCTTGCAAATGCCCAGGGTAAGTGGTAAAAGATAATGTATAGAAAAATAAATTGGTAAGAAAATTGTGTCAACTTATCCGGCATTTAAGAACTTTTACTATATTTTAAACTAAACTTCTCCCAACTTTTAGTTTTTAAAAAGCATTACTATCTGTGATAGTTTGCCATGATCAAGAATCATAACATTGATTGACTGCGCTGTTAGTACCTGTATTGGTTTGCCAGCATCCAGAATTGGAACATTGTTAAAGCGTGCAGACTTCCCACTGTTTACTGAAATGACTTTCTTGTTAACCATGGCAAAATGTCCAGCTCTGAAAATACTCTTCTGAGAACCCCCATGAACTCACTGTGGCTCCAGTGTAATGCACATTTAGAAAGATTTCTGTGAGTCTTTTAAAATGTTGTGGTTTATCACAAATTGCCAAAACCTTGCCTGCAGTGCTGTTTATCAGCACTAAATTATTTCAAGCGCTCTTCCTGTTAAAGCTTTTAATGTTCTGTGTGACTCCTTATGCTAATGTTATACGTATCACTGATGTTTCTGCTCACATGAAACAAAGCACATTCATAAAATCTGGATTTCACACAAAGGTCGCTTTTTCTTCAACGTCGCATTTAAATTGATTCACTCTAAGTATTTCCTCTATATTCCTATAAATCTGATACGGAGGCTGGATGGATCAGTCACTGAAATGAATCAGATAATGCGTTACACATTAAGGCAAAGTAAATTTAACCCACTGCTAGTAAAAATGGATTTAGATGTGTGTGGTTTTTGTAAAACATGCAATCTGTTGTGTTTGATCTTCTCTTTGGAGGTGGGGATAGATAGAGGTAGTCTATGCACAAACACACTAAATGAATATATGTTTATGCAGGCAAATAAATGATCCTTTTCTCTTCTAGCAGGCTTCCAAACCCACCTCTCATTCCAAGTAAGGCCACGAGCTCTTGGTGGAGTTCACTTACATTACTAGGCACAGCCCTTTACATACAATTCTAAAAGAGGTATTGATTATATAACTTTGAGAGAGAAAAATGCACCGTCGATCTCTATTCTTACTAAGGCCCATGACATAGGATGGCTTTTGTATTCAAATAAATGATTTTGGATACTTTTGAAGACTGAATGAACATATATTCTTTGGAATTTTAAGTATATCCTCCATATGAGCTAAAGTATTAAGTATGATATTAGTCCTAGTGCTCTATAGTGCTGTAGAGTATATATAGTTAGCAACAATTTATTGTATATGTTCAAAAAGCTGGAAGAGAGGATTTTGAATGTTCCCAATACAAAGAAATGACAAATGTTTGAGGCGATGGATATGCTAATTATTCTTATTTGAACATTACGCATTACACATCTCAACACATATACATGTATTGAAATATCACTCTGAACTCCATAAATATGTTTAATTATTATGAGCCCATCAAAAATAAAAAAGTTAAAAGTAAGTTTCCTTTGATTTGAAATTTGGTGTAAGAGATGCCATCTAGCATGCCTGAAGAAACTCGATGCTCTGCTAGGGAATTTGAGGATTTATCTCTAAACTACAGACCCCAGATGCAATAAATCATTTGCACACACCATGCTTTTGATACATAAATATAAGTCTATTTAATTTTATCTTTACATTTTTGTTTTGTGTTTGCATGTGTGTGTGTGTATGTGTGTGTATTTGTTTGGCTTACCTAGTTACATGTATATACTTTTTAAGAAAAAGTCCAACATGTCTAACTGGCTTTTACATTCCTCTAATGTCACGTCTCTTTTGGTAAAAAGTTTTTCCCCTTTGCTCATGCTTTATAACTGCTTTTATTAAGCTATCTGTCATTAAATCCACAGTTTGAGATGACTTTACCAACACAAACCTATGAAATACAGACTATAATAATTATGTAGCCAGCATCCATTTCACTTTTTTGCACACAATGCTACATTTCATAGTCCTCCTGCATCTAGCTCCTGGAATATAACAAGAGGTAGTATTTGGTTCTCTCAGGCCAGACCTGGTCATAAAGCATCCTGCACAATCTTCCATGCTATCTCTCCTTAGACTATGTGGCCGGAAGCAAAGGATTCCAAGATGGTGGAGACATATGTTGATAAGAGTCCAGATCTCTGAATCAGTGGCTGCCCAGGAAATCTGTCCAAATTAAGCATGGGCTTGAGCAAGAAATAAGCTGTCTTCAGTTGTGCTCCTCAGCTCTTGATGTCTTCTTTAACTCTGTTTTGAAATTATGATTTCACTCTTTAGGCAGCTGATTTTGGGGGCAACATTTTCATATTTCAAATGTGTCTTCTAAAGGTAACTCAACAGAACTTCCAGAGCTTATGTAGGTCATTGTGCAATTGTATTTCGGGGAGGAAGCTCTGTACTCTTGGGGTATTCATCCACAAACCATCTACTTTTTAAATACCTGGTTACTGTGTTTTTATTTTGAGCCTGGAGAGCACTGCCCACATGTCATTTCACTAGAAGAATACTTTTATTACTTCTATATGTACAACTTTGCCCTTATGTCTTGGGCTAGGGTATTTATGTTTGTGTCCCCTCAAAATTCATGTTGAAATACTAATCCCCCAGGTGATAGTATTAAGAGGTAGGCTTTTTTGGAAGGTGATTATGTCATATGTCAGAGCCCTAATGAATGGGATTAGTGCCTTTATAAAAGAGGCCCAAGGGAGCTCATTACATTGGCCCTTTCTATCATGTAAAGATGTTGCAAGAAGTTGCTGTCCTTGAGGAATGGGTCTCAACAGACATATCAACTCTGCCACCACCTTTATCTTTTACTTCCTGACCTCCAGGACTGTGAGGAATAAATATTTTTCATTTATAAACCACCTAATATGGTACTTTGTCCCAACAGACTTAAGACATTTTGTGAATTAATAAACTCAGCTTAATTTTACAAACTAAGCATTTTACGCAGACCTGCCTGGGATTGTTCCACAAAGTTTACTATATTGAGAATGTCCTTTCTCTATATTTTAAATACTGTTAAATGTTAGTTCTACAGGTCCTAAAATTGTTTCTTAATCCTGCATAAAGCAATAAGAAACTTCACATTCTGATAGATGCCTGACAGTCAAGACTTGTTGGAGCCGAACAACCCAAAATGTCTCCATCGCTTGGCATCTCTTTGAGTCCTGAGGTTTATACTAAAGATGGTAACTCTGTCATTTTGGATGTCATTCCTGGACTGTGTGCTTTATACCATTGGACACAAGCCAGTCCGCTGCAACTCAAGGCCTTTCCAAAAATTCCCCAACTGAGTAGAGCTACAGAGGTTTGAACAACTTCCCTTTTACACCATTTCTTGGGACTTTTACTAAACATACTGTTTTTGCTCAATGAGAATGTGAAAATAGCTTGAAGAACATATTTTTATTATTGTTTTCAGTGTTTCTTTTTTTAACGTCAGACTATTTTGTAAAAGAGCCAACACTCCTTCAGTACCTTTACGTGTTCTAAAAATACAGATGTTCTTTTGCTTATTTATTAAAAAGAATTAATCTTCCATGACACATGGCAGACTTAATTTGTTGAATTTTGGAAAGTGCAATTATTCAAACTATAGTCCTGGGTTCTACAAGGTACACTGTAAGTGCACACATCATTTTTCTTGGGTTTAGAATTCATTTTTTCAGTCATTTGATAACTAGATGGCTATCTCAGGCAATAAACAGGGCTCACATTAACAAGGTACCCAAATTTCATTGGTCCTAATCCCACTTACATCACGTTGAACTTTGGATCCCACAAACTAACTGCCTACAGACTTTAAGAAGTAATGCTATCTTCTTATAGTATAGAAAATGGGCAGTTATTTTCTCTGTTTCTCTGCTAAAGGTGGTCCCCTATTCTGTCATGCCTGCTGTGGTCACCTGTGACTCATGATGTTCACAAGGATAATATTTATTAGGACTTCCAACACTACTGACCTTACAAGTGAAACCACTCTGCTCTCTTGCTGCCTTACTGAGTCAGAGCCAATTGCACTATTTGCATTATTAGCCTGCTTGATCACAGAGAAGTACAGAAGCAAAGCAATGGGACACCTGCTTATCCCTGATTTCCCTCCCTCCCTCAGTCATGGGTGGTCTCTCCATGAAGAAACCCCCCCATGCCAATCTGCCCCTGAGGCTCCTGGTAAAATGCTTCTCTTCTCTTCTCTTTCTGCCTTTCTTCACTCACTCATTTGCTCTGTCCCACGCTCTGGCAATGAATGTATTGATTGTGAACAAAAATATTATCAGTTTCAACTAGAACCATAACTAAGGCCCTACCCTCCCTCTACCTTAGTCACAAATACACTGATTGTTTTTTCTTTAGTACCAACTGTTCCTTCATGGATGATAAGTCCTGTGCTGCAATCATGCCAAATGTGTGATTCTTAACTCTCAGAATTCAAACTTCAGGCTGCAAAAAGGATTATCTGGGAGCCTGTTCAATGTGTGAATTCCAGGGCTCTACTCCTAGCTCTCCCATTCAAGGTCTATTGCTCTTGGGTGAACTATTTTCACTTTTGCAAAGCACCCAGAGGATTCTTATTCAGGTGATTCAAGCCTTCTTCTACTTTTAGATACAATGCCAGCTGCCATATTAACATTCTTGACTCTTCAGGGCATAGTATAAATTTTATTAATCATTCCTATAACTTTTTTTCTTTTTTGGTAACAATGATTTTGCCTGGCAGTCTGTGCTGTTACTTGATGCAGACATGTTTAGAATTCCTACAAATTCCTGGTAGATTGGTCCTTTTAACATTATGTAATGTCCTTCTTTGTCTCTAGCCATTTTCTTTGATCTGAAATGTACTTTATCTTTTAATTGCTGTATTTAAACCATTTACATTTAAGGAAATTGTGGATATATGAAGGCCTAGATCTGTCATTTTATTATTTATTTTCTGTTTCTGATTTATTTGTTTCTCTTTTCTTGCCTACCTGTTGGTTTCTTGAACATGTTTTAGAAATTCTTCCTATGTATCTACAGTGTTTTTGAGTATGTAACTTTGTATAGTTCTCTTGGTGACTTGTCTAGAAATTACAATATACATGTGTAACCTATGATAGTTCATTGGCACTGATGTCTCATCGCTCAAGTGAAGTGTAGGAAACTTTCATTTATTTCCTTTTGCCCTCTCTATTTTTTAAAATATAGCTGTTTGTCTTAAGTATTTCCTGTATATCCACTGAGTACCACGTAAGATGGTGTTACATTTTTGCCTCCAATCATGAAATGCGACTTAATAAACTAGTTAAAGGAATACACAATCAGTCCCATTTTTATACATATCCATGGTTTTCCTTCCTTTCTGGAGTTTCAGGTATTCTTCTGTTATCATTTGTATTCTATTTAGAGAACTTTGGTTAGCCATTTATTAAAGGTTAAATTGCTGGCCAAAAAAAAAAAAATTCTTAGTTTTTCTTCACCTAAAAAGCTCTTGATTTCCCCTTCATTCCTAAGGATATTTTTGCTGAATATAGAACCCTGGATTGGCATTTCTTTTCTCTTTGATATAAATGACACAGTTATTGGCCTGTTTCTATGAATTTTTTAGAGTTTTTTTCTTATTATAAAAAATTCTGAAATCAAGATCATACATTTTGTTGGAGGAGTCATATATTCACAGACTTCAGGGAAGGATTCAGTGGATAACAAAGGTAAAATCTAATTCAATCACAGAGAGTGATGAGAGATGGAACAAGGTCTGAGCAGAAGTGGAAATCGTTTTCATAAACAGAAGTGGATCGGCTTCCTTCTCCGAGAATAGAGGGAATAAAAGGAGGACTGGAAGAGATTTACATGGAGATCAGAGCATGTTTTCTAAATTGATTTCTCCCTGGGTGCTTTCTTGGTGAAGTTTGAATGTTTAAAGATAAATATTTTTCATAAACCAAGATGCTGAACTACAAGACAACTACTTAATTTCTCCTCATCTAAAGAAATATCTATGTATTCTACTTCAGAATAAAAATGAAAGAAATGAACTGCAAAATATCCATGGTTACACATGCAGTGGTGTTGGCTTTTAGATATCTTATGACTGTCTGAAACATGGAACCAACCCAAACAATTTTCAGGGGGGATCTGACCCCATACAATGTTTGCTGACACTCTTGGCTTTGTAACCTTACCTTGGCTTAGATGAGACTGCATTTCTTTCTGGTGCCTAACTTGAGAAATTCTGCCAACTTTTTTTGGAGATATTTAAATAGGTTAATTATAATATATTAGCACTAAAAAAAGGAAAATATAAAGCACTTTTTCTTGCCTATCAATAAGGAAAAATATAAAAAATATTTTCAGCATTGCCCAGAAAACATTTATTAGAATAAAAATATGACTGAGATCTACTTATTCAATTATTAATTTTCTTTTTTTGACCATGCTGCTTCTAGCAAATAGGACTGGTAATTTTAAAAAGTCAACTTAACAGAATGTACACATCAAAATAAACTATATTTATTGTAATCTCACTTATATGTGTATCCAAGTTTGCTGCCAGTGTTAAAAAAAACTTTTTGGAAACTAATTTTTGGAAAAGTATCTGAAATCTCCAGCATGGTCTTTTCAGGAACATCAATGCGACAAAGGAAACCAGCTGGCTGTGTTGGTGAGACACACAGAAGATGGATTTGGTAACAGAAGGTGAGCTCTGTCAGTTTCCACAAGGGCAAAAGAGTATTGAGTCCTCATTGTGTGTCTGTCTCTTCCAATAGACTTTGGGCTCACGAAATGAAGGTACCATATTTTACTCATTTCAGTGTTCCCAGCATAGTTCTTGGCACATATCAGGCATATCATCAAAGATTATTAAATTCTATTTTCTTAATTCAAATCACAGTTAATGGTCCTAATGATTTGAAGTGACCCCAAATGTTTCTCTGACCATTTGCAAATAAGCATGAAATGATTCTTTTTTCTCATGTATGCATACCATTTCTACATGTAATATATATGCATAATGTATTATAAATTTTCACAGAACAGTATTTTCTGACCCCATTCTTCCCTTGCAGTGCAATAGTCTTATGGGGATTATTCATGATTGATAGTTGGATTCATTTTTCAACTAGATACCTGTATCCAAATGAATGCTTTAATATTTCAACCCCGTAAAAATGTAATGAAAAACCTGTCATGGATAATAAGTTGCAATGAAGTGCTTGAGAACCTTAAATGACAGGCTCTCTGTAATTTCAAGTTCCAGTTCTCTTGGATTTGAGTTATACAGTTAACTAAGTTAAGGATGCTATGTGTAAAGAAAAAATATGATCATTTCGATAAATTTCATAATCAAAAATAATAACAAAAAATCACTTTGCTGTGTGCTAAAATAAAAGTAATATTTTTTTCAGGGGACTTTATACCAGAAACAATGAGGCACAATCTGAGGGTGACTTCAATTAGCTGATTTCTCATCTTTTTTTTTTTTTAAGTCTATTTGCTTTGTTTTGTCTTAATTCATTGTTTACTCCACTGTCTTACATATTAACCAGAAATAATATAACACTTTGAAGAAACCTGGATTTCCAGGGCAAAACAACTCAACAAGCTTTATTATCAATTGATGTGTGTTTGTGTGTATAATTCTAAAAATGTAAAATGAGTAATCATGAAAGTTAAGTTTACCTTTCTTTATTATGTTCATCCAAATTTATATTTACAGGATTAGAATACTTTCCTAGATGTCACCCAGAATCAAAAGTTCTATTACACCGATAAATGTGAATTTCCACATCAGAAAATTTGCTTTTTCCACTCTGTGTTTTATGTGGCTGTTACTGAAACAAACCAAATGGCTAAATCAATACAAATGGCCCTTGAGGCCTAGAGAGAGCACAAGAAAGTGTAGCATCATTAAACTAAATTACGAACAAGCACTTAAGAAGACAAATAAGTATTTTGTTACCATAAGTCTTCATTTTTTTATGGTGATGATAATTGAAAATGTTTACAAAACATGCATGGTACCAGAAACAAGGCTTCTGTGATTGTGTCCTAATACTTAGGTATACCAAGTTGCTATGGCTGTTTTAATCAGATAGAAAAGTATAAATCTAGAGACGAAAATCTGATAGCATTTTCTCAAGCCCCAACCTCTATCTGGTATTAGGAAACACATAACTCAGGAGGAGTGATAATCAAGGAGGTGAACATTGGAAGAGTAATGGGGCCAGCTAGAGAGCATGAGTTTCACCTTGTTACTCTATAAACATGAGTCTGGAGCTGAGCAGGAAGAAGGAAGACACAGGAGGGGATAAAAGGAAATAATGCTAAGGGCTCAGGTAAGGGACGAGGATAGAACACAGCAAAGATAGGTGCTGCCCTTCCTGTTTCCTAGGAAACTGCTCCCAGATACCCAGGTTTATATCATCCACACGCTTACAGCAGATGAAAATGAAGAAGGACTAAGCCCAATATTCTACAAACAGAATACAGGCCCAGGAGATAGATCCAAGGACATGATATGTGAATAAAAATTATTTTGAAAAAGTCGGGAGCAAATACATCTCAGAAGAAAGAAGAATAAACTACTCGGCATATTTAAAACTCAAAATTCAGGGCATAAGTGACTTTTGGTCCTGAGCAAAACTATGTGTGATATGCACTTCATAAGTGACAGTTTAGGGCAATGGTCATTATATAGTGGAATAGAACTAACCCTGGGAGCAAATCAAAATACACAATTTCTTTTTTTTTTGAGACAGAGTCTCGCTCTGTCGCCCAGGCTGGAGTACTGTGGCGCGATCTCAGCTCAGTACAAGCTCCGCCTCCTGGGTTCACGCCATTCTCCTGCCTCAGCCTCCCGAGTAGCTGGGACTACAGGTGCCCACCACCAAGCCCGGCTAATTTTTTTGTATTTTTTTTTTTCTTTTAGTAGAGACAGGGTTTCACCATGTTAGCCAGGATGGTCTCCATCCTCCATCTCCTGACCTCGTGATCTGCCTGCCTCGGCCTCCCACAAAATACATAATTTTAATTAACCTTCTTGTATAAGGCATGTAAGTTTAATATTAGAAAAAAATTACCTGTATTATAAATTAATTTAATAATGATGTTTGAGGTCTTCTAACCAAGACAATTTATTTTATGTGAATAATTTTAAGTCTAAACATAGGAGAGGTTTTAGAAAAAAAATTATATAAATTATTTTCATGACAGACATACAGGTTTTGATACAAACATAAATCCTATCTGGAAAGTTCAAATTCTTTACTGTCTTTGTGAAAGATAGTTTTCAACAAAACATTATGCTTTTTTGCCCATACTAGCTACTAGGATCATGAATCTGAAGAAATCATACATATATATACACACATTAAATTATTATATATAGACTATATATATATATTTGTCACTGCCGGTTGTTATTTTGACAGATTAAATAGAAACTGAACAGATAACTTTTACTTCACTGAATCAAAAACGCTCTTTATTGGTTATAAATGACATTGAAATACACTCCTGCAAAGCACATCCGAATGGTTTATGACTTTTTAAGGAAAAATATTATATTCAATGGGCTGACTGAAAATTTGCCTTCAACATAGTGACTCTATTCTATGTGAAAAATGATATAATTTAAAGAGACTGCAAAAACATACATAAATTAGTTTTATTTGTCTTTGACAGCTATGGTACAGCCCGTAGTACTCACACATATGCATTTATCTTCTCTTTCCAGGTTTCTGGAATGGTTAGCCTTTGTTACCCTTCCATCCAGGTAGCAATGTGCAACTGTTTCTGGTCCAGAAGCAACCAGCAGTGACATGGGTCACTTCCCAGTTAAAGCATTTCATTACTGATATGAGTCTCCATGCACTCTTTCCCTCCATGATAATCTTGGAGGAAGACTCATATTCTAATGGTGGAACTATGGATTTGAAGGTTCATGTGTCAACAAAATCTCTACTTGGAGGAAACCTGCCTGAGAGAGTTACTTGGATGCACAAAAACTTAGCATGACTCAGAAAGAAAACTCTGGGGTGTGAAGCCACTAACTTGTTTTGATTGTTATTTCAGCACAACCTAGAATATACTAATGAATATAACTTTAGACAACACTTTTTGTGCCATGATATTTCCATGTAGCGCTTAATGTACAAGTATTTATGTTTTGACCTATTATATTTAATTCAAAAAAGCTTATTAGAAGCTGAGGCCAAACTAAATAAAAAGGGAACAACATGCCCAAATTTAGTCAAATATTGGAGTCTTCATCTTCATACAACAATTTGGAATATAAAAGAATGATGGCAGAGAGTTAATACTTCAAATATTGCATTGTAAGCTATATTTTTCTTAGAAAAGGATCTCCTGACCCATATAAACAGATATTTTTTAAGCAGTACTCTCTACTATGTAAATATTCTATAGCAGCCAGTATCTCTCATTTACAGGGTATTATCGTTGGCAGTAGGACATGAAGAGAAATCCTGAGGGTGTCTATGTTTAGGTGTCTTATTTCTGGAGGGCAGGAAATGACAAATACAGCCAAAAGAAACCCACCCCATGCCAGCAGTCCTTAGAGACTTTAATAAAGTTCAAAATTTTTATATTAACGTTACTATTCTTTTTTTAGTGCGTTTAAAATAGCACATTTTGAGAAACAAGTTTTCTTTTCTTGAGAATGAAATATGTTTAAGAGGAGAGCTTTGGTAGAGATTTTCTTTATTCAGGAGACTTTATACTTACGAGAACTAGAGGGAAGTTATGAAAGTCATAAGAGAGATAATGTTTGACTACCAAAATTGTTTGTCATTTTGAGTTGCCTTGTCTAAAGAAGAAAACATATTTGGTTGATTCTCCTAATATCTTGTTACAACTTATTCAGTGGGAATTTCTGAAGTGATGACATAAATGGAAAACCCTTGTAATCCACACTTTTGTATTCTAACTGCCTTCTCTTCTTGGTCTTGGGTCATCTTGTCATCTACTTCTTCATGTCATCAACTTCTGTTAGGTGAAAATACTGATATTCTAAAATTGACTAAACCTAAGCATGGGGAATATTTTTACTTTGTTTTAATTTTTTTCCTTAAAGTTATAGGTGTGTGTGTGTGTGTGTGTGTAGCACTATAAGGATGGAACAGAAACAAACATTTTTTAAAGTCATCTGTTAAAGGCAGAATAATACACTCTCCACCAAAGAAAAGGTATCTACATCCTAAACCTCAGAACCTGTGATTATATTATGTTACATGGAAAGGGGAATTAAAATAAGGTTGCTAATTTTAAGGATGCTTATTTCCTTAAAACAGGGAGATTATCCTGGATTTTCCAGATGGTGCTAATGGATCCTTAAATGTGGAAAAGAGAGGCGTATGAGGGTCAGCATCGGAATGATACGATGTGAAAAAGACTCGACTTGCCACTGATAGCTTTGAAGAGGGAAGAAGAAAGCTATGAGCCAAGAGATGTGAATGTCCTTTGGAAGCTGAAATAGGAAAGGATATGGATTCACTCTTAGAGGCTCCAGAAAGAAATGCAGCCTTACTGACATCATGGTTTCAGAGTGAGAACCACATCAAATTTCTAACCTAACAGAATTGTAAGATAATAAATTTGTGTTTTAAGCTAGTAAATTTGTGGTCATTTATTACAGCTGTGATAGAAAACTAAGACCTTTATAATGGCCTATGAGAATAAGACAATTTGAAAAACACTGTCCCTTAATTCTTTGAGAATTAAGAAGTATACAGTAACCAGTTTTTCTTAATTTCAACCAACAATCAAATAATAATAATAACAAAATAGAGGCCAGGCACGGTGGCTCACGTCTGTAATCCTGGCACTTTGGGAGGCCGAGGTGAGTGGATTACTTGAGGCCAGGAGTTCAAGGCTAGCCTCATCAACATGGTGAAACCTGTCTCTACTAAAAACACAAAAAATTAGCCAGGTATGGTGGTGCATGCCTGTAGTCCCAGCTATTCGGGAGGCTGAGGCAAGAGAATCGCTTGAACCTGGGAGGAAGAGGTTGCTGTGAGCTGAGATCGCACCATTGCACTCCAGCCTGGGTGACAGAGTGAGACTCTTGTCTCAAAAAATATAAAAAAATAAAATAAAAATAAATAAATTCGAATGGGAATTTTACTGGAAATGAGCATCATTCTCCAGACTCTGTTTTGGGAAATAGAATACAATTTCTTAAAGAAATGAATGAACATGCTAGATTTCCCCAATGCTTGAGTTTGCCCTGATGCATCTCTGCTGGGAAATTGAGAAATGAACTACACTGTCTTGTGAGATGTTTCTATGCAACAAGTCTATAACCGAACAAGAATAAATCATAATAAGTGAGAATCTTGAAAGGTCAAGCCATAAGGTTCACCACTGAGTTGGACTGGGTCAGAAGCTGGGAATGTTATTTAATACTGAGACAGATTGTAAACTTGCCAATCCAATCACACTCTACTTTGATGTTATGCTTTTTGCTTTGTAGGCTCTGGTTTATGGCAGTTGATGTTTATTTTCACATATACTTTCCTTTCTTCCTACTTTATAAAATTCGTGGAATTGGTATTTCTGCATCCTACTTAAGGCAAAGCATTAATTCAAGCCAACTAGTAAGCTCCTACCTTCTCTTGGTTCCAATTTCAACCCCATTATTGTATAAAATTTCATGTTTACAACGTTCTAACTCTGTGTTAAGAATAACAGCCTCAGTCACCAAGGCTTATGGGGCTTTCCACATTTCCAAATCAGTCATGAAAAAAACATGGACTAAAACCAAACATTTTTAAATGTATTTTGTGGAGTAATAACATTCATCTAACTGCAGATAGAAACTTTTTGTTCAGCCCAGAGATCGTTGCAGTGATTCCAAATGGTTAGTCAAGACAGTGAAGACAGACTCTTTTCAAGCCACTTAAAATCCTGGTGGGGAAATAAACATGGCAAAATATACATTTAAATCTCAAAAACATATTAAAATGCAAAGACTGTTGGAGAAGTTAACAGGAAGTACTAAAACTACAACAGGTGTTTAGTAATGATAAATAGGATTTTCAACAACATTTCAATTAACTAGTCCTTTGAGATTATTTTCATTGCTAAATTAGCTAATTGAAATATATTATAAGAGCTTATTAAACACTTAATTCTGGTTTTCTTCAGTGTGAAATCTATTCAATTAGCATTTAAAAATACCTGAACATTTGGTATAAGATAGATGAAACATCAAAATGGTCTCAGAATTTTTCATAATTAAAATATATATTTTGTTGTTAAAGAAACATTAACTCGGATAGACTTAGGTATCTTTTTCCTTCCTCTTCTTCTTAACCTAGGTGAGAAAAGGCAATTGTGAAAGGAGAAATGGACCAAGAATCAAGAAATGTAAAACTTTATCACTACTTTGCCACTAAAGAGTATTACATTGAGCTAATTGTTTTACTTCCTGGGTCTCAGTTTCCATAAATATAAAATAAAATATAGATGGCATTCATTCAATCATTAATGAAAAAAACTGAGAACTTCCAAGACTTCTGTATAGGCAATTGGGATACAAGAATAAACAGATTAATGCACAGAATTTATAACCCAACTTCTCTTGCAGCATAAATGACATTTATTTATGTGCTATAAATCAGTTTAATATTGTCAGTTTAATATTGGGAATTATATGTCCCATACCTATTAACATAAGTTGTCTAGTGTTTCAAATTAAAGTTTCTATGATGAAAAAAAATCAGAACTTAGTTTTAAAATAATACCTGGAACACTGGTAAACAGCTGATGAAGATGAAGAATTTTAAAATGCAATTTTAATGTGGAAAAAAAACAAAACGTTATTAGTAGGTCAAAATCTAGAGTGAAAAAAACAATTATGTAAAATTGCTTTATTAAATTAATGTCTTATGGAAAGGACTACCAAACCACTTTGGATAGTAGATGCTAAATGTTTTTATGGAATTTCTAGTTTATAAGACAAAGTTTGAAACAAAGAGAAACACTCATTCTAAAAAAAAGTGTTGATCTGAAATTTTTGCTGTTGTTTTCTTTATTTCAACTGCTGGTATAGCGCAAACCATAATTACACCTAGATGTCAGACCAGGAGAAAATAATATAATGAGGTTTCTAAATATTTAAACACTTTTTAAAATGTGGAAATTTGCCTCTATCAAAGCAACTTTTACTTTATTCTCTCTTTCTCTCTCTTCTTCCCCCTAACCTTGCCATTTCCCTTCTTTGAGCTGTTCCATTATTTTTTTTAAAATGTATTATTATTTTATGTATTTATTTTGTCATACATCCTCCCTTCTAAATCAAATTGTCTTTCTTATGCCCTTTTCTTACTCGCTTATCTCTCCTATCACTCTATCATCCAATTTTGTTCTTTTCTTTTCTTTTTTGAGACAGAGTCTCACTCTGTCACCAGGCTGGAGTGCAATGGCATGATCTCGGCTCACTGAAACCTCCGCCTCCTGGGTTCAATTGATTCTCATGCCTCAGCCTCCTGAGTAGCTGGGATTACAGACATGCGCCAACACGCCCAGCTAATTTTTGTATTTTTAGTAGACATGGGGTTTCATCACGTTGGCCGGGCTTGTCTCGAACTCCTGACCTTGTGGTCTGCCTGCCTTGGCCTCCGAAAGTGCTGGGATTACAGCCGTGAGCAACCGCGCATGGCCCAATTTTTTTCTTAGATATTTTTTATTCATATTCCTGGTCTGAGACCTCACAAAACCCTACTACCAACAAGGAATAGGCCATTTACTCCTTCTTCCTAAAGTCCTAAAGAATTCTTTTGGGATGTCTATCATTTGTCCTACCCCATTCTTGAGAGTTCAGTCTTCACTCACCTTCATTTCACCTTCCAGTTGTCACTATGGGCTGTCCTGCCTCCAAGCCATCATCAAGATTTGATAGCTCACATTCTAATGAAATAATCCATCAGTTCCATTTCATAACCCTAAAGAGTCTGTTCCCAAACTTTCAAACAAAGAGTTTTCTTACTAATATCTCTAGAGTCGACCTGGGTATAGTTTGGACAATTCACCAGTATTTACTAAACACAGACACTGGTTGAGAAAAAGACTGTTACTCTTGCTAAAGTTCTGTTTTTCAGAGGCCCTTTCTCTTAGGAACAACTGATGTATTGTTCTCCAGCTTTGGAAACTACCTTCCCATACATTCTACAGTTTGTCTTTTATTGCTCTGTATTAGTCAAGATTCGTTCAGTTGCAAGTGAGAGATCCAAATTCAGCCATGTTAAACCATAGGAAAGGAAAAAAGTCTTGCCTACATAACCAAAAGTCCCAGGACAAACTACCATCAGGTTCAGTTGGATTAAATTATGTTATCACATTACCTGCTCTCTCTTTTTCTCCTTCTTAATTTCTCAGCCCTGCATCCTGTATGTGTTGATCTCATTATGTGCTTTTCTTTTACATGGACTAGATCTATTCATTATAACAGTTCTAGCACAATTTTCTACAAACTTAAAATCCAAAGGTTAGTCTTTTTTATTTCCAGCAGAAATTTGAAGACAGGAAGTTTCCCTTGGGCTGATGCCTCTTAAAAATGCAGGAAGATGTGGTATTCTCTGTGGCCTAGTCTACATAAGACACACATCCTTGTAATGGTAGGGGTAGAAGGGATAAGAGATTATGGTATAGAACTTTGACTGAAATTCCTACCAAAATTTTATGGAACGGGAAAGGTATTTCCAAATGAAGATGGGAAAGAATCCTGAGCGGACAAAAATTGTATTTAGAGTAGTCCAATCTACATAAACTCCTCCAAAATGATACAATTTGGGAGGTAGCTTTATAAACTTTAGAACAACTGTGCTATTATAGGTATCAGAAGATTCCAGAAAACTAGTTAAACTCCAACAAATAGAAAATGCCTATAGGTATAGACTGAATAATTTAACTAATTGATTTTTTTACATGTCAATATTTTCCTAGATCTTTAAAATTAGGTTGCAGTTATCAAATTTTTTTCATATCACATGTAGTTAAATAAGCTCACATTTATTAGTGAATCAAAAGTTGGGAATTTCAATGAGTTTTATATTCTTTCCCTATATTCACTTTTCCTCTTTTAGCACTTAAATTTTTCTTCTGGAAACACTTTCAGTTGATTTTCAGTCTAAAACCATAAGTTATAATAGTATCTGCTAAAGATGTCCCTGTTCACTAAGAATGAACTGTAGAGCCCTTAAAATAACCTTCAAGACTTGCCTAGAGAACTGTGTCCAGGTACCTCTCTGACCTCATGCTCTCTCACTCTAATCCACCAGCTCTGCTCCCGCCATGCTGTGTCCCCATCCCAGCCCCTTGCAGGTGCTCAAATACCCCATCTCAAGCACATTCCCATCTCAAGGCCCTTGAACTTACTGTCTCTTCATTCTGGGACACTATCATGTTCATAACCACATGGCTCACTCCCTCACATGACTGAGGTATTTGTTCAAATATCTCCTTTTCGGGGAGGACTATATTAACCATTCTATCTAAAACAAACAAACAAATGGACGGACAAACCCTCTTATCCCATTAGCCTCCCTAATTTTTAAAAATGTGCTAAGCATTTATTATTTTTTTAAATTGACAAAATAACTGTACCTATTTATGGAGTACAAAGTGGTATTTCAATATGTGTGTACAATGTATAATGATCAAACCTAAGTAGTTAGCATATCCATCACCTCAAACATTTATGATTTTTTTTCATTTTGGAAACATTGAAAATCTTCTATTTGAAAATATACAATAAATTATTGTGAACTATAGTCACCCTCCAGTATTATAAAACACTAGAACGCATTACTCCTATCTAGCTGGATTTCTGTATTTATTAACCAACTTCTTCCTGTCTCCACTCCTCCCTACCTTTCAAAGCCTCTAGTAAGCACAACTACCCTCTACCTCTATGTGATCAAACATTTAGCTTCCATATATAAGTGAGGCCATGCGGTATTTATTTGTTTTTCTGTGCCCGGCTTGTTTCATTTAACATAGTGTCCTCCAGTCTCATCTGTATTGCTATGAATGACAGGATTTCATTCATCTTTATGGCTGAATAGTATTCCATTGTATATATACACTATATTTTCTTTATCCATTCATCTGTTGACAGATATTTAGCTTGATTCTATATCTTGTCTATTGTGAATAGTGCTGCAATAAGATAGCTTTTTGACAGACTAATTTTCTTCCCTTCAGATATATACCTAGTAGTGGAATTTTTTTTACAGCAATTATTACCACCCAACACAGTTGGTGTTTGTCTGTTTATTTTCTTTCCTTCCCCACTGGTATGTGGTGTAATTGACAAGAAAGACTGATTTGCACATTTCTATATTTCAGCACCCAGGACAGTGCCTAACATATTGTTGGTGCACAATAAATAGATGTTAAATACATTCTTGAAAGGAGAATGAATGAATGAATGAATGAACAGTTCTGTCACTCAGATCCAAATGTTGACTCATGATCTAGACCTAGCCTGTCAGAGTCTCATATTGCATGGCCACAGTGATGCTTTAAGTGTAGCCATGAGACCTGTATCAAACACATATGTCGATATGGTTTGGTTCTGTGCCCCCACCCAAATCTCAACTTGAATAGTAATAATCCCACATGTTAAGGGCAGAACTAGGTGGAGATAATTGAATCATGAGGGTGATTTCCAACATGCCGTTCTTGTGATAGCAAATGAGTTCTCACGAGATCTGATGATTTTATAAGGTGCCTCCTCCTTCACTCAGCACTCATTCTCTCTCCTGCCACCCTGTGAAGAAGGCCCTTCTGCCATGATTGTAAGTTTCCTGAGGCCTCCCTAGCCATGTGGAACTGTGAGTGAATTAAGCTTTTTTCTTTATAAATTACCCAGTCTTGGGCATTTCTCCATAGCAGCATGAGAACAGACTAATACATATGTACTCACAGTAAATCTGTGACACTACAGACAAATAACAATATAAATTAAAACAATGAAGCCATAAAGAGGGTCAGCCTGAGCATCAACCCAACACAGATGAAGGCATGGCTAAGACATGGAGCCTCATGACTCTAATAACTACCCATGACCATCCCACTTTCTTTTCTCATGCTAGTCGGAGCTTGTAGTTTTTCCCTGAAATTAAAATGTTTTGAAAATTCTTTAAATTTCTTTCCAAAAGATAACTAATAACTGCACTGTAATCAATAATTGATGAGCATATCAATTTTTAGTACTAGAATTTGCTATATTTTTTAAATGTTGATCGTTCAGAAAATGGTACCACATTACTGTGTTTGAATTCTAGTCATGTTTGCATGACTTTAGTCATATCAATTATCTATGTTATCTATTGAGTCATTAGCATTGATCTGGGAATTTGAATGCACCCTCTGTATAAAATTACTGTCATCAGTCCATCAATTACGCTTGTAGCCAATGTTTTTCTCCATATTTTAATGGATCTAGAGAATTTCAGAACTGGAAGAATCTAAGAATCAAGTCATATACACTTATTTTATAATTTAGGATCCTGAGATACAAAGACATGTAATAATATATAAATAGTAAATAAAACAGCATACATGGTTTATCTTACATAAGCCTTGTCCTTTCCCTAATTAAAGTATTTAAATATTTACATAAATAGAAATGCAGCTGTGATATTGAAACCAAATCAGTTTAGCAGTCAGTGGTGACTAAAGATTTCATAGCAGGTGCAGCCCTTAAATTTATCTTGTCTCACATTCCAAATGATGCAACAAGTGCAATATCCCCAACCATATTCAATTGCCAGAGCCTAATACAAGTGAATGCAAATACCTAATGTGAAAGGTCAAGATTACTGTTAAGAAATCAGCAGCATAACTACTGTTAACACATTTTCACTTACATAACAGTAATTGCATTTAATCATAATAGATATAAGGCTTGACTTATTAATTTTGGTTAATTTGGTTCGGTGTTTAAAATGTGACCGGGCCTATCTCCTTAGCATCTATTCACTAAAACCTTTCAGCTGCAGGATTATATTACAGACCCAAAAGAGTACTCAGAAACAGAGGTTGTAAATTACTAACCCAGTGTACATAAGTTTGGAGCATCAAATAGAATCTTATTTAATTTACTTACAAAATCTGTTTTAGAAAAACCACCAAACACTGGGAGAGAAATCTTAGTGCACTGAATAATTTTATGTGTGGTTGTAGTATCTTAATAGGTTGTAAGACCTTCTTTAGGGAGGTTAGATAATATCTTGTGTGTACAGTTTATGAGCTAGACATACATTAACCTACTCAATCCTGGTAACAGCTCTATGAGACAAGTACAATCATTACCTCTGTTGTACAGATATAAAAACTGAGGTCAACAGAGGATTCGAAAAATTGCTCAAGGTTACTTATTCACTGAACTCCCCAGAATTATTACAGAGTGACTAAGCAGTCTTAATACAATCGAATATACTATGTTGCACTTGAAATCATTGTTTATTCATTTGCTAAACATAGGTTAAGCTTCACTATGTCCAGGACTAATCTGGAGCCAGTATGCAGGTATTAAAAAATAATAAATAAGGTCCATATTATCATGGGCTTACTGCCAAGTGCAGGGAGGCAATAAAGATGATTATCCTTTAGTCTCTAAAAAGTTCTAATGAACTAACTGGAACAAAGCAATGTAAAAAGAAGATAGATGGGAAGTGAGAAAAGGTACTTCAGATAAGATGGTCAGGAAAGCCTGCTCTGATGAAGCAGCATTTTATTTTTATTTTGTTTCGTTTTGTTTTCCTTTCAGCTACAGCTCAACGAATAAAGCAGCGTTTTAGTTGATATTTCTTTTTTGTTTTGTTTTGTTTTGTTGAGACAGAGGCTCTGTCTCTCGCCCAGGCTGGAGTGTAGTGGCGCTATCTCGGCTCACTGCAACCTCCACCTCCCGAGTTCAAGAGATGATTCTCCTGCCTCAGCCTCCCGAGTAGCTGGGACTACAGGTGCCTGCCACCATACCCGGCTAATTTTTTATGTATTTTTAGTAGAGATGGGGTTTCACCATATTGGCCAGGCTGGTCTCGAACTCCTGATCTCAGGTGATCCACCCGCCTCAGCGTCCCAAAGTGCTGGGATTACAAGAGTTGATATTTCAATGGTGACAAGCAGCTTGCCATCCAACAGCATAACAGAAGAACATTTTTAGGCAAATTGAACAGCAAGTAAAAATGTTATGTGGACATGAGTTTGTTATGGTCAAAGGACAAAAAGAAGTTGATGAGGCTGGAAGGGACAATAGAGAGGATGAGATTAGAGAAACAGAAAGGCCCCAGAGTCTGGAGTCTCACAGGCCAAGGTAAGGATTCCAGCTACAATGCGCAAGCCTTAGAGAATTTTAAACATTTGCATGAAAGTCACACAATTTGATTTACATTTTAAAAAGTTTGGCTTGTTTTGTAGAAAACAGACTGTAGGAGAAATGGACAAAAGTAAAGAAAGAAGACCAATTTAAAGGGCATTAAGTAATTCCATTTAGAATGAATATTAGGGGTACTTTTGAAGAGAAAAAAATAAATGCTAAGATCCTCCTCCTTAAATTGCTATTTGTAAAGATATCCCTTTAGAATGTTCATAGCTCTCCCCATGGGGAATAAATGAAGGAGACATAGAAGCTAATAATGGGTTCGGTGCTTTCCTGTGCACTCTCATAATGCTCCTCTTTACCCTTCTGCATGTATCACGTTGTACAGTACGTTAGTTGCCCTTTTTACTTGCTTACCTAGTCCAAAAATGTATCAACATTTTAAGAGCAAGAGCTGAGTCTTTACAATCTCCAGGTCTTCTTCCTAGCACATAGTAAGTACTTAAAAAATATGTGTTACATACTTAAAATAGCTCCAGCAATTACCCAACATATGTACCTAAGTTTCCCAGGGTAGACTTCCTGAAAGTTCTGGTTCGTCATTCCACCTCACCCCACTCCAAATGCCTTTCACATTCAGGAGGGATGCAAAGCTAGGATACAAACCATCCAGCGAATGCATTCACTAGTTGTCTATTAATATAGTTGATAGTATACGGAGGTACATTTTAACATCTTTAGTACTGGGAAGAGGGTTGCTGAAGAGTAGTGAGACTGGGTAGTTTAATTTTATTCTTTATGCAAGCATCAATAATATTTTCTTTCACTATTTTTTGTGGTTATATTTGAATATGCTTTTTCTGTGGTTATATTTGAATCTAAATTTGTTATTGGAGAAATATAAGAAGAAACTGTAGCTTTCAAGATCCATCAATTAGCAAGAGTTTCCTCCTAGAAATTCCAACCCTTTCCCCTTCAGGGTTTGATTTTACACTCTTTTCAACAATCTCTATAGAACACTGCCTACTCTTATAGTACATCTTTATGGATTAGTAATTTTCAATTTATGCAGTCGTTATCCTATTAGTAGGAGCACACTGTAATTAGGAATTCTGTGTTTTAGTTGTGAATCCTCACTACTAAGCATAGGGTCAGAAACAAGGTGATTATTCTGGAAGAAAGAGAAGGAAGGAAGGAAGGAAGGAAGTGAGGGAGGGAGGGAGGGAGAAAGGAAGAAAAGAAAGAAAGAGAGAGGAAGAAAAAGAAAAGAAAGAAAGAAAAAGAAAGAAAGAAAGAAAGAAAGAAAGAAAGAAAGAAAGAAAGAAAGAAAGAAAGAAAGAAAGAAAGAAAGAAAGAAAAAGAAATGAAGGAGGGAAGGAAGGATGGGAGAGGGAGGGAGGAAGGGTGAGAGGGAGGAGGGGAAGAGGGAGGAGGGGAAGAGGAAGAAAGGAAGGAAAGGGAAAAAGGAAGGAAAGAAGGAACGAAGGGAGAGAAAGGGAGGGAGGGAGAAAATAAGAGAGGGAAAAAGAAAGGGAAGAATGCAGTTCTTAGATTCTTCTATCACTACCAGGTCCTGAAAATAATGCTTGTCCCGCAGCTTTTCAAATATGAGAGTTTCTCAGGTCCTCAAAAACCTGAAAATACCAGAAATATCCATATTTACTCACTGTTTTTTTATGGGCAGTTACATTTCTTTATACAGAGACAAATGGAAGTAAACTTTAAAAAATACAATCAGTCTATTTATGGGGTACAGTGTGATGTTTTGATATTTGTATATATTGCCAAAAGATTAAATCAAGCTAATTTACCTATTTATCACCTCAGCTACTTATCATTTTTTTGTGGTGAGAACATTAAAAATCTATTTTTTTAGCAATTTTGAAATATAGAATGCATTATTTCTAACTGTGGTCACCATACTGTGCAATAGATCACTAAAAGGTTTTCCTCCAGATCACGCTGTACCCATAAATACAAGCAATTACTTTTTTAATTAAAAATACATTAATTTTAAAAATACTGTCAGTCTACTTCCATTTCATTTCTTACGGTTTTTCCCAATGTCGTATTCTTTGAGACCTGGATCCTATTGTACAATATTGGTCTGCCATGCTTATAATGTCACTAATTATGTTAGTTCAATGCAAGGAATCCTGTTTACAGGAAATACATTGAATTTGTTTTTCTTTTTTTATATTACATTAAGTATTGTCAAGAATATGTGCAATAGATATAGAAAAAATATGGGTAATTTTCTTCTTTCCAAAAGATTGCTACATACTCAGGAAAACAAGACTAGCTTACATGAAACGTTATAATAAACAATATAAGTGTGCTGTATAGTTAATTACTTAATGTATGATTTGCAAGATATTTTGTGCTTATTTGGATGGGTGATAGTCCATTAGAGACAGGCTTTTACACGGTCTTGCAAGTAGGACCTCTGGCAAGTTATGTAATCTGTTTTTCAGTTCTTTCATCAGTTAAATGGGAAATATAAGTGTCTATCTTATAAGACTGCTTAAAGGCTAAATGAATGATAGATGTAAAGCATATGACACAGTGCTAACAAAGAATTCGTACTTAAGAAACATAAATTATCATTGTAATTCTTGTTATTGTTGTTGCTGTTGTTGTCATTATTATCATCACCAGTGTGACAGATAGCAGGTGGCTACCAATGATTCACACATCTTGTTATTTATGGCCTTATATACAGCCCTCCTCTTGATTGTTGCTTGTATCTAGCGGCATGCTTCTACTGAAAAATATATGGGAAAATTGATAGAATATGATGGGATACACAAGACTATAACTTCTATCTGGCCAGCATGTTCTCCCTTACTTTCATCCTCTCTTGCCCTCTCACTTGCCTTGCTTTGAAGAAACCAGTTGCCAGGCTGTGAAATGCTCTATGGTGAGGTTCAGTTGTCAAGAAACTGATGTAATCCTCTGATGAAAGATTATGAGGAAGTAAATTCTGCAAATAACTGTGTTGAGTGAGCTTGGAAGCAGATCCTCCCCAGTCAAGTCTTTAGATGAGATGGCAGCTCTGGTTGATACTTTGGTTACAACCTGTGCTTATATTCCTGATCCACAGAAACTTTGGTATAATAAATGTCTGTTGTTTTAAGTCGTTTGGTTTCATGAAATGTGTTATGCATCAATAAATAGCTAATAGAGTCATCATCACTGCTAATGCCATGGACGAAAGATACACGTGATGGATACTACATTCCAGGAATGACTTATGAAGAGTAAGGACTATGAAAGACAGATAAGCTTGGGATGGGCATAACAGGTGAATGCAGGGTGTGAAGTCATTTGATGTGCAGAAAAACATATGCTAAAGCATCAAAATCAGGATACTGAGTATTTGTAAAGCAAAGAGCTAAGCTCAAGTAGGTTTGCAATAGTAGATTTTAAAGTAAGTTTGATTAGATAGCTGAAGAAAAATCAAGGTGTTTAAAGTTCAAGCTTTTCTAGTAGATTTATTATACATTTACTAGCATAATAAGAATTTGCCTTAATTTCCTCTTTCCACAGTGCCTAACATTATGCCTATCAGATATCAAATATCAGATATCAAATATTCAATAAAAATATTCAAAAACCAAATGAGAACAGGGCGATTTTTCAGGCATCAGGAGTCTCTGGAGGCTTTTAAACTCAGAAGTGGTATAATGAAAACTATGTTTATAGAATTTGGGTGGACATCTGCACCATGGAATACAGAGAAAAGAAAATGTTGTCATGGAGGCAAGCTCTTATATATGTATGAGAATGTGTGAATACAGACTAAAGGAAGAACAGTGGGGATGGAAGACACCCAGAAACAAAGAACAGGTCTCCAAGAATGCCACAGGTAAATGAGGCTGTGCCCAAAATGCCAGATCTTTACAAATGTCAACACAAATGATTGGAGTATCATTCCTTCTACTTTCATCACTAAGAAGTAACTAAACCAGGAATTCTATACTCATTATCTCTTCAACTACTACCCATCTGTAGCTGAAGCAGCTAAAAATCTGAGGACATATGGCTGTGATAGGTAGATAGCATCACATGCCAGAAGCAGTATTTTCAGAGAGAAGAAAAAACATGAAAATGAATTCCAAATACTCATGTCCCCTGTTTTGCAACCTCCTAACATCCTACTTGGTTTTGAAATACATGCAACTAAACCTCATAAATATAGTGAAAAGTAAGATAAATCAAAATTATTGTATTTGAGAATGAGTCCACTATTGTTTGGCTGAGTAACACAGTGCTAAGTACAGAATAAATTACAAAGAAATTAAACACAGCTGGGCACTGTGGCTAACGGCTATAATCCCAGTACTGTGGGAGACCGACATGGGTGCATCACTTGAGGTCAGGAGTTCAAGACCAGCCTGGCCAACATGGTGAAACCTCCTCTCTACTAAAAATACAAAAATTAGCCGGGCTTTGTGGTGAGCGCATGTAATCCCAGCTACTCGGGAGGCTGAGGCAGGAGCAGGAGAATCTCCTGAACCTGGGAGGCGGAGGTTGCAGTGATCCGAGATCACGCCACTGCACTCCAGCCTGGGTGACAGAGTGAGACTCCATTTCAAAAAATAAATAAATAAGTAAAATAAGAAAGAAAGCAAACACAGACACACATGCACACACATGCAATATCTCCTCCCTAATGAGCCTTAAAATCTGAGTTTAAAAAGTAAAAACGCACAACTAGCCATACAGAAAAGTAAATGAAGAGCCATTATATGATAAAGACAATCTTGATACGTAGCACAAAATAATGAACGTGGTTTACCTGTGTCAATATTTAATCGAAATTTTATTTATATGCAGAATCCTATCTATTAACATGTTAAAATAGAAATTAAATATTTAAGAAAGTTTTCTAAGGCAGCCACTTTTCTTTTTCATGCATTTCTTGCTTGCACTTTTACAAATTGTCATCTATCTTTTCTCTGTTTTGTTACCAGAAACTATCTTTAAAAAAGACTCTGTAAAAAATTACTAAATAGTTATTTAAATATAATAAAAATCACATGGAAAATGATCAAGAACAAGGTGACAATGAAAGAGAAATTGCTTGTTCTACAATAAAATAAACTGTCTACATAATATTCTTGAGAAAAGCTGAATCAATAACATTTGGAATTTATTCTGATGTAAGAGATCATTTAAGTGAGAGAATAACTAGGCTGCTTAAGTTTGTACCTATATTTTTTCAAGTAAAAGTCTCATTCAAATATAACGTGTTTACAGAAAAGTACATAAATCATGCGTAAATCTCAGTAAAGTTGTACAAAGTGAACACAACTGTGCAGCCAGCATCCAGATCAAAAAACAAAGTCCTGCCAGCCTCCCATAAAGATGCCTAAGAGTCTCCAGTGCATACTGCCCTTCTGCTGGATAAAATCTCTACTAATTCTTTACACTATAGACAACATATGCCTATTTTTTATCTTTAATTAAATGTTTATTTAAATGTTTTAATTTTCCTTTCTGTTTTGGGAAGTTGTACCATTTATATGATGGCATTGTATTGTTTGAATATATGAGTATATCAAAATGTATTTCTCCATTCTATTCTAGATGGACATTTGGATTGCTTCTAGTTTGGATGTATTAAAAATAGTGTTGCTATGAATTAGTTGGCATCAAATGAAATATATACATATGTTGAATTAGACCAAATACTGTGCAAAATTATTTAGATGAATGATTTCATTTCATTTTCAATAAAACAGCATGCGGTATTTACTATTTGTATCCTCATTCTTGAACTGCAGTAACTGAAGTTTGAGAGGGTTAGTAACTTTCCCAAGATGATGTGGCTAGCAAGTATGGGAGGTCAAATTCATGATTCAACAAATAGTGTCTCTATCCTATACCAGGACCTCTTATAGAAGCAATAAAAATAGCAATAAATAAAACAGATCATAATCCCTGTCAACCATTTTAGTTGGTTTTAGGAGAAAGACAATAAAATATGTCATATGTTACTTTGTGAGGTGATGTGTGTTAAAGAAGAAGGTAAAGTAGGAAGAAAAATAAGAAATGAGAAGGGTTTATTGGTTTTAATTTTAGGTAAGGTAACTGGAGAGGAGTTTGATGAGAAAGGTGCTGTTTGATTAAATAACCTAAAAAAGGATTGGACTTCAGGCCTATCTTGTAGCAGAGCCCATACTGTTTACATATTAAGCCAATAAATGTAAATTTATAACTTCTTAATAGAGATATTTTGAAAATACTGCACATCTTTAAAAAAAATCTACTGCCCACTCATCTGTGTGTAGATCATTAAAGATAACAAAACAAAACAAAGAAATAAAAGCCAATTGCACTGAATTTAGAGTGGATTTAATTGCAAGAGTTTAAAAGGCTGATTCCCAGTCCTCTTTATAAATACTGGTTGATAAGACGTCACTGGACATATTCTGAGGTTAACAAGCCAAAATATCAACAATGGTTAGACAAATATTGTTAACTAAAGACAAGATTAGAGGTAATATAAGAAATCATTGAGCTAGTAACACTTGTAATTTTTATTTAACCTTTCTTCTAGGGGATAATTTACTTTATGGAGGCAAATATAGAACTGATTTTTAAAATATGTTATATACTATATTTAAATTAGCAGAACATAAGGCATCACTGTTATTTTTGTTTTCTTTACCTTAAGAGAACTGGATTAAAATAGTCTAACAAGAGATTTTTGCCACTGGTATGACCAAGTAGCTCTTAAAGGACCCAATACTGACACATACAAAAGCTACAAATTTTTAAAAAACATAAACAAACAAACATATAAACAAAAATCCCATAATGACACAAAGGAACTGGAGAATGAACCAAAACAGGCTGATAAGGTTTGGCTGTGGCCTTACTCAAATCTCAAATTGTAGCTCCCATAATTTCCATGTGTCATGGGAGGGACCTGGTAGGAAGGAATTGAATCATGAAGGCGGGTCTTTCCCATGCTGTTCTCGTGATAATAAATAACTTTTATGAGATCTGATGATTTTATAAAGGGGAGTTTCCCTGCATATGCTCTCTCTCTCTCTTGCCTGCTGCCATGTAAGACCTGATTTTGCCCCTCTTTTGCCTTCTGCCATGATTGTGAGGCCTCCCTAGCCATGTGGAACTGTGAGTCAATTAAACCTCTTTGCTTTATAAATTATGCAGTCTCAGGTATGTCTTTATTAGCAGTGTGAATACTGACTAATACATAGGCCAGTTCCTAATGGAAGGTAACATTCGGCAGATGAAACTGGCATAAGTGAGTTATCAGGTTTTATGCCTTTTAACTCAGGGTCAGGTCAAAGTCTATAAATGGGGTATATAAAACCCTTCTAGGGAGCTCACATACTTTCCCCCCTGCAGAAATACAAGACAAAGATTTGGTGTATTATAGCCACTGGTAAGTTATTGAGAGCAGTCCCAGAAAAGATGGAGCCAAAGAGAGAGAACTCTAAATTTTGGGTATAAATTTAGCCTAATCTCAGGCTAACTTCTAAACACTGAAGTATGGCACATATTCCAAAATGTAAAATCAGTACTGAGATTGATTTGCCACCCAAGAAACAGAGTTCACAGTTTGAACCCAACCAATTTAATTACTTGCAAAATAAAACAAACAAACATGGCCAAATGTGTATAATAGAATTCAGAACATACCCAATATAACTCCACAACATCAATGATAAAATCCAATATACTAGACATTTGAAAAGCCTGGAAAATGTGGCAAATTTTAAGAGAAAATATAATCAACACACTATTACTAAAATGATGCTGATGTTGGGCTTATCAGAGGCAGTTTTAAAACTGCTATAACTATGTATGGAAGGGATTTCAAGATGGGTGATGGGAGGCCTCTGGAATCCACCTCCTTCACAAAGAACCAACATAGCAAGTAAATAATCACACTTCAAATAGATCATCTAAGAGAGAATGCAGGGATTCAATAGGGAAGTGGCTGGAAGGAAACACCTAAGGCAAGGAAAGAGAGGAAAGTAAGGCAGGCTGCTTGGCTGGGATTAGCTGGGAGCCTGGAGAGGCTCCTCAATACAGGGAAAGGGAGGGTGAAAGACCCCCAGTGGTCAACATTTCCTCTGCAGACTCCTGCAATCCTGGCCATGAGAGAGCCCTTTGACCCTTGGGGCCCTAAGACTAACATAGGAAGCTGCCTGGAAACCACACAATGGTATTGCTCCAGAGAAGGCATTCAAGCTGGGCCCCATATTGCCCGAGTTCCAAGATGCTATAGCACAGAGACAGCCCCACCCCGACAAGATTGCATCCTGCCCTGGGGTCCCACAACCCCTGCATCTCTAAAACCTTGGAGCCCCATTGACATCCCCAAACTGCAGGCTCTGCTGCTGCTGGTTGCTACTGCCAGGGCCAAGGCATGAGCTATTGGCAGCAGCCCTTCCACCAGTCACATTTTCATGTACCCTGAGGACAGACTCCCCGACCCATGGCTGCTGCTGCTGCTGGCTGTCACTTCTGAGGCCAAAGTGTGAGCCACTGGCAGCAACCCTAAGGACAGATTAGCCTGTCTGAAGCTGCTCCCTGGGACTAAAGTGAGAACTCCCCAGCTGCCTGCCTAAGGCCACTGCCACTGAAAGCAACCCTGTTCTTACCAGCAGCAGGCCTGCAGCACAACCACTGCTTCCCCCACCCAACCATTCTATCAGGAGCCTAGGTATCACCCAGGCTACCTACCACAGCAAGCACCTGCACATATCACTGGGGAGCCTGAGGACATGCCTGTCTGGCCCAGCTCTGCCGTCTCAGTGCCCAAGCACACCATCTGGGAGTTTGGAGGTCATCCTGCCCATTCTGCCATTGTTAACACTTGAGCACCCCTCCCAGGGGCGTGAGCATGGGTCCATTCAACCTGCTGCAACCACCACAGTTGGCACCCACCAATACATGCCACTTGTGGGCCTGGGAACTAGCCCACTTAGCCTTTCACAGCCACCACAAACACCAGTGTAGATGCTTGGAAACCAGAAGGTTGTCCTGCCAATGCTATCTTCCATGATCACCCATGCCATACCCATTGCCTAGGGGCCCAAGGACCCACCTACCAGCCCATTCCACAACTAATCCACAATCTGCCTGTAAGAATCAGCCCACATAAGCCCATTAAAATTGGGGCCAGAGTACAATACCTTGGGGCTCAGGAACAGGCATGCTTGGCCTTCTGCTGCCACCAATGGGGCCCAAGTATTGGCCCACCAGGCATCCCCATTCACAGTAAAACTTAAACACAGTCTCCATTAAGAATTACACCCTAAGCCACAGAAAAAAATCATTGACACTGCTTACAGGTGAAGAAATTATATAGTGACTACACTATTGCTCACACCCAAAAGCAAAGGCAAAGTGCTATACCCAATCAACACCATAGACACATCCTCAGGAAAAAGTCCTTCCCTATAAAAGCAAATCCAAAAATTGGAAGAAGCAATTGTTACAACAGACATGCAAATATCAATGTAAGGATACAAGAAACATGAAAAAGTAAGGAAATATAACACCTCCAAAGGGACACAACAATTCTCTTGCAACATATTTCAATAAAAAAATTATGAAATCCCAGAAAAATAATTCTAAATAATTAAAAATAATTCTAAATAATTAAAGAAGATCAGTGAAATACAAGAGAACACAGATAAATAATACAAAAAATCAGACTCTCTCTCTCTTGCTCTCACTCCCCATGAATTTCTTTGGGAAGAAAATAAATGCTCAAATGTTTTAAAAATCAGGAAGACAATTCAAGATATGAATAATAAATTTACCAGAGATATATTTCATAAAAAAGAACCAAATAGAAATCCTGAAACTGAAGAATTCATTAGATAAAATAAAAAATATATTTAAAAGCTTTAACAATAGACTAGATCCAGCAGAAGCATTTCAAAACTTGAAGACAAGTATTTTGAAATAATCTAGTTAGACAAAAATGAAAAAAAAATAAAAATAATAAACAAAGCCTACATGACATGTAGGGCACCATAAACAAAATATTCAAATTTTTGGTAGCCCAGAAGGCAAAGAGAAATACATAGAAAACATATTTAATGAAATAATAGCTGACAACTTTGCAAGTCTAGCAAGAGATTTTGACATTCAGATAAAGGAAGCTCAGAAATGCCCAAATATATACAATTCAAAAACATCTTCTCCATGGTACGTTCTAATAAAACTGTCAAAAGTCAAAGACAAAGAGAAAATTTTAGAAACAGTGAGATAAAAGCATCTAGTCATTTACAAGACAACCTCCATGAGATTAACAGCAGGTTTCTCAGCAGATGCCTTACAAGACAGGGGAGAATAGGATGATATATTCAAGATGCTGAAAGAAAAAGAAAAAAAAAATGCTAGTCAAGGATATTATAACCAGAAAAGTTATCCTTGATAAATAAAGGAGAAATAAATTCTTTTCCAGATGAACAAAAGCTGAGGGAGTTAATCACCACAAGTCTGACCCTACAAGAAATATTTAAAGGAATCCCACACATGGAAGAAAAAGGATAAGCCAAATTCAAACTTAGTTTTAGGAAAGAAATAATAAAGAACAGAGCAGAACTAATGAAATAGAGATCTAAAAAGCAATACAATAGATCAATACAATGAAAAGTGGATACTTTGAAAAAAAAAAAAAAACAATTCATAAACCACTAGCTGGACTAATCCAAAGAAAAAGAGAGAAGACCCACATGAATAAAACAAGAAATTATAAAGGAGACATAAAAATTGATACATGAAAACACAAAAGATCATCAGAGACTATTAAGAACAACTGTACACTAACAAACTGGGAAACTCAGAGGAAATGGATAAATCCCTGGACACTTATAACTTATGAAGCCTGAATCAGGAAGAAATAGAAAACCTGAACATACCAATAATGAGTAATGAGATTGAATCAGTAATAAAAAGTCCCCTAACAAAGAAAAGCCCAGGACTGGGTGGCTTCACTGCTGAATTCTACCAAACTTACAAAGGAAAAAAATAACACCAATTCTCCTCAAACTGTTCAACATCTCTTCACAGTAAAAACTCTCAACAAACTAAGCATAGAAGGAACACACCTCAACAAAATAAAGGTTATATATGACAAACTCATAGCTAACATCATACTACCAGCACTTTGATTTTGGACTTAACTTCCAGACCTGTGAGTAATAAACTTCTGTTATTTATAAGTTACTTCATTTATGGTACTTTGTTAAAGTATCCTGAACGGACTAAAGCAAAACCAAAACAGGTTCTTTGAGGCATCATGCCACCTGACTTCAAATTATACTACAAGGCAACAGTAACCAAAACAGCATGGTACTGGTACCAAAACAGAGATACAGACCAATGGAACAGAACAGAGCCCTCAGAAATAATACCACACATCTACAACCATCTGATCTTTGACAAACCTGACAAAAACAAGCAATGGGGAAAGGATTCCCTATTTAATAAATGGTGCTGGGAAAACTGGCTAGCCATATGGAGAAAGCTGAAACTGGATCCCTTCCTTATACCTTATACAAAAATTAATTCAAGATGGATTAAAGACTTAAATGTTAGACATAAAACCATAAAAACCCTAGAAGAAAACCTAGGCAATACCATTCAGGACATAGGCATGGGCAAGGACTTCATGTCTAAAACACGAAAAGCAATGGCAACAAAAGCTAAAATTGACAAATGGGATCTAATTAAACTAAAGAGCTTCTGCACAGCAAAAGAAACTACCATCAGAGTGAACAGGCAACCTACAGAATGGGAGAAAACTTTTGCCTTTGCTCATCTGACAAAGGGCTAATATCCAGAATCTAGAAAGAACTCAAACAAACTTACAAGAAAAAAATAAACAACCTCATCAAAAAGTGGGCAAAGGATATGAACAGACACTTCTCAAAAGAAGACATTTATACAGCCAACAGACACATGAAAAAATGCTCATCATCACTGGCAATCAGAGAAATGCAAATCAAAACCACAATGAGATATCATCTCACACCAGTTAGAATGGCGATCACTAAAAAGTCAGGAAACAACAGGTGCTGGAGAGGATGTGGAGAAATAGGAACACTTTTACACTGTTGATGGGAAGGTAAACTAGTTCAACCATTGTGGAACACAGTGTGGCGATTCCTGAGGGATCTAGAACCAGAAATACCATTTGTCCCAGCCATCCCATTACTGGGTATATACCCAAAGGATTATAAATCATTCTGCTATAAAGACACATGCACATGTATGTTTATCATGGCACTATTCACAATAGCAAAGACTTGGAACCAACCCAAATGTCCAAGGATGATAGACTGGATTAAGAAAATGTGGCACATATATACCATGGAATACTATGCAGCCATAAAAAATGATGAGTTCACGTCCTTTGTAGGAACATGGATGAAGGTGGAAACCATAATTCTCAGCAAACTATTGCAAGGAGAAAAAACCAAACACTGCATGTTCTCACTCATAGGTGGGAACTGAACAATGAGAACACATGGACACAGGAAGGGGAACATCACACACCGGGGCCTGTTGTGGGGTTGGGTGAGGGGGGAGAGATAGCATTAGGAGATATACCTAATGTAAATGATGAGTTAATGGGTGCAGCACACCAATATGGCACATGTATACATATGTAACTAACCTGCACAGTGTGCACATGTACCCTAAAACTTAAAGTATAATAAAAATATATATATATAAAAGAAAATATCAATAAAATTAATAAGATTCTAGCCAGGCTAGCTAATTACATGGGTTCATTGGTGATTTCTAGCAAACAATTAAAAAAGAAATGATACCAATTATCTACAATCTCAAAAAAGAAACATAGGCAAGACTTCTGTATTCTGTGAGCTCAGCATTACCCTAATACCAAAACCCAACAAAGACACTATAAGGATAGAAACCCACAGATCAATATCTCTTGTGAAGATATATGAAAATATTCCCAATAAAATATTTGCAAATCAAAACAAATAACATACAATGAGAATTACACCACAACCAAATAGGGCTTATCTCAGGTATGAAAGGCTGGTTCAACATTCAAAAATCAATTAATGTAATCCATCACATCAACATATTGAAGGAAAAAATCACATTATCACATTAATAGATGCAATTAAAAAATGTATTTGACAAAACTCTCAAAAAGCTAGGAATACAATGGAACTTTCTCAACACCATTTAAAAAACAAGTATAACTAACATCATGGTTCATGGTGAGAAACTCAAAGCCTTTCCATTAAGATCAGGAAAAAGGCAAAGATGTTTCCTTTTACCACTGCTTTCCCACATCAAACTGGAAGTCTAATGCAATAAGAAAAGAAAATAAATGTATACCGACTGGACAAAGAGAAATAAAATTGTATTTGTTGCCAGATTACATGATTGCCTATGTATAAAATCCAAAACAATCAATTTAAAAAAACCTCCAGGAACTATATCAAGAATGCAAAATATGGCTGGGCGTGGTGGTTCACTCCTGCAATCCCAACACTTTGGGAGGCCAAGGCGGGTGGATTGCCTGAGGTCAGGAGTTTGAGACCAGCCTGACCAACATGGTGAAACACTGCCTCTACTAAAAATACAGAAATTTGCTGGGTGTGGTGGTGCATACCTGTAGTCCCAGCTACTCAGGTGGCTGAGGCAGGAGAATCTTTTGAACCCAAGAGTCAGAGGTTTGCAGTGAGCAAAGATGGCGCCACTGCACTCCAGCTTGGGCGACAGACAGAAACTCCATCTTGGGGGAAAAAAAGAATGCAAACTACAAGGTTAATATACAGAAGTCAATAATTTTTCTATGTAGCAGCAATGAACAAGCGAAATTTGATATTAAAAACATACTGATACTTACATTAGCACCCCTCAAAATGAAATATTTAGCTATAGATCCTACTAAGCATGTACAAAACTGATATGAAGAAAACTACAAAACTCTGATGAAAACTATCAAAGAACTAAATTAATGAAGAGGTTTTCCATGTTCATGTGTAGGAAGACTCAATATTGTCAAAATGTCAGTTTTTCCCAACTCGATCTATAGATTCAATGCAATCCAAGTAAAAATCCCAGCAAGTAATTTTGTGGATATCAACAACCCGATTCTAAAGCTTTTATGACCCAGAATAGTCAATTCAATATTGAATAAGAACACAGTCAGAGAACTGTCACTACCTGACTTTGAAACTTACTACAAAGTAACAATAATCAAAACAGTGTGGTATCTCTGAAAGAGTAGACAAATAGATGAATGGAACAGACTAGAAAGCCCAGATCTGTATAACATAGACTCATATAAATATAGTCGACTCTTTTTTTACAAAGAATCAAAAAAATTATAATTACAATGGAGCAAAGATCCTCTTTTCAACAATAGTGATGGAATAATTGGACATCCACATGCAAATAAAAAAGTCAAAAACATTCCAGACATAGACCTTAAACTTTTCACCAAAATCAACAGCAAAGTATTTTTGCTTATTCTTCTCCTAAGTTTTCATAAACAGAAACAATTTCATCCTTAAATAATTGATGAAAAAAGTAGTGAAACAATCTACTCTTGGATTGCTCTTTGGGACCTATTTATCACAATTCAAAATTTCTTAAAGATATGATATTGTTAGGTTATCTATTTCATCTCAAATGTGTATTGGTAGCTTGTATATTTCAAGGTACTTGTGTATTTCTTCCACATCATCTAATTTCCTGACATAGATTAGTTTTTCATATCTTTATTATCTTTTAAATATCTGGAAGACTGATAATAGTATTTCTGTGTTTATTTTGATATTGGTAATTTGTGCTTTCTTTATTGTTGTGTTGTCTTGCTAGGGCTTATCAGTTTTATCCATCTTTTCAATTATCCGACTTTTGTCTGATAATTTCTTTTTATAGTGTCATGATGAGAACTTATATCAGTGGGTATCTCCTGAGTACTAAATTTTATTGTAAAAAAATATCAATTAATGCAAAAAAGGCAGCAAAAAACAATAATACACATTAATAATAAAAGCAGAAGAGACCAATAGAAAACTAGGTAGAAGATATTTCCTTCAATTAGAAGGTGTCAATACCTAATTAAATATAAATGGATTAAACATTCCCATTAAAAGGAATAGATTATTAGAATGGTCAAAAATGCACAACCTACTACATGAGTTGGAAGCATAGAGTTTATAATAATAAAGCTCATAAAGCTATATTGGTATCAGAAAAATGACTATAATGCAAAGAGTATTATGAGTCTAAAAAATAAACATTTTATAAAAATGAAACAGGCAATTTACCAGGAAAACATAACAATCCAAAATATGTAGGCATCAAATAGCAGAGCTTCAAAACTCAAGAAGTAAAAGAATGACAAAACTAAGGGAAAAATACATACATCTAAAATAAAAGCAGGAAATTTTAACATCTTATTTTGGTAATCAATAAAACAAGTAGTCCAAAAATTTTAAGCATATAATATACCTAAACAAACAGTCAACCAAATTGATATTAAAAGCATTTTCAGAATGCTACAAGTATCAAAAGCAAAGTACACAATATTTTCAAGTACATATGAAACATTTTCGAAAATAAAAGTTACATTGGACCATAAAGTGAGTATAAAACATTTTAAAAGATTGAAGTATTTTGTAAAATATTATCATAAGACAATACACTTAACTTAGAAATCAATAAAAATTCAGTATTCAGGAGATGCCCACTGATATAAGTTCTCATCATGACACTATAAAAAGAAATTCAGATGTAAGTAGAAAGAAAACAAGTAACAGAGCAGAAACCACTGCAATAGAAAACCGAAAGATAATGGTGTTTTATTTTATTTCCACACTACCAGAAATTTAGCTACACCTTTTAAAATATTTTTCAGTATATGCTCTGAAGTTAATAATATGCATTTGTAAATAAACATATTTGTAACAATATCTAATTAGTGTCAATATTGTACTACTTTACATTTCATACCTGACTCTACAATTCCTATTTGATACTTTCTCTGATTTCATACCTGAAATTTCACACATCATGCTTTCTAGAAGTGACCTAATAATGTCATAATTCTGTTTACCCACACTTCTATCTTTTGTGCTATTTTCTTTTTTCTTTTTCTTTCTTTTTTTTAAGAATGCTACATATATCAAAAGCAAAGTACACAATATTTTCAAGTACAGCTAGAGAGAGAGAGAGAATGTCTTGCTCTGTCATCCAGGCTGGAGTGCAGTGGCGGAAACACAGCTCACTGTAGCTCACTGCAGCTCACTGCAGCTTCCACCCCAGGCTCAAGCAATCCTTCTGCCTCAGTCTCCTGAGCAGCTGGGTCTACAGGCACATGCCACATCACCAGGATATTTTTAAATTTTTTGGTAGAGATGAGTCTTTCTTAGTTGCCCAGGCTGTTCTCAAACCCCTGGCCTCAAGTGATCCTCCTGCTTTGGTCTCCCAAGTGCTGGGATTACAGTTTTGTGTTCTCTTAATCATATGCTATATGTATAAGCTCCACCTCACAATATTGTTATTTTTACTTAAATTAGTCTGAGTCAGTTACAGAAATTAATTTTTACGATAAAAATAGTGTTTTATGTTGGGTGCAGTGTCTCACACCTTTAATCCCAGAATTTTGGGAAGCCGAGGTGGGCAGATCACCTGAGGCCAGGAGTTCAAGACCAGCCTGGGCAACATGGAGTTAAACCCCATCTGTACTAAAATACAAAAATTAGTCAGACATGGTAGTGCATGCCTGTAATCCCAGATACTTGGGAGGCTGAGGTGTGAGAATTGCTTGGACTCGGGAGGTGGAGGTTGCAATGGGCCGAGATCATGCCACTGCACTCCAGCCTGGGTAATAGAGCAAGACTCCATCTCAATAATTAATTTATTTAATTATAATAGTGTTTTACATTTACCTCTTTACTTACCATTTCCGATGCTCTAAGATTCCATCTGGTATCATTTTCTTTAAACTGAACAACATCTTTTAGGATTACTTGAAGTGAAGGTATACTGGTAAAAAAATTCACTTGTCTTTTATCTGTCTGACAATATTTTAATTTAAATAATATTTGAAGTTTATTTTTCCTGGATATTAAATTCTGAGTTAACTTCCCCCCTTCTTTATTTAAATTGTTCTGTTGCTCTTATTCCTGCTTTTCTCCCACCACCTCCACCTCAAGGAAATATCAGTGTTAATCATCATTAGAGTTTCCGTATATGTGATTGACCTTTCATTCTCTTGCTTTCTTATAAGATGTTATCCTGGCGATTTGTTTAAAGCATCTTGACTGCAATGTGCATAGCTGTGATTTTTCTTATATGTACTGTATTTGGGACTAGCTGAGAATCTTTAATATGTGTATCATTGTCTATTGTCATTATTATTATTACTATTAGTATAAGTAAACTATTTTTGAGCCATTATTTTTTATAGAATTTTTCTATTTCCTTTTCTCTCTTCTTTCTTCTGGGACTCTAATTTTACTAATGTTAAGTTGCTTGATACTTTCCTACAGGTCACTGAAGGCTCCCTTCATTTTTCCTTTTTTCCCCTTTTAATTAGATTAAATTATTCCCATATATTGCTTATCATGTTTACTAACAATTTCTTCTACTAGCTTTAATATCCCTTTGTGGCTGTAAAGAAAAAAATATAATTTCAGTTATCATGCTTTTAAGTTTTAAAATATCTATCTGGTGCTTTCATATAACTTCAGTTGTTTTGCACACATTACTTCTCCTTTCTCTATTAAGATTATATTTTCCTTAGATTATTTGGGCATTATTGGATTATTTAAAATATTTATATTAACTGTACACTGGACATAGTAAAAGATATACTGTAGATGTTCTAGATTTTCCTTTAAATATTCCGTTAAAATTGTTATTTACTTCATTCTAATAGGCAATTGAGTTACTGGTAAAAACTTACACTCCTGTAGCCTTTATTTTTATGTTTTGTAAGAACTGATCCACAAAAATCCCCCCAAAATTTCTAATATCCTCTTATTGGCAGACTCAACCTACAACTCTGTCTTCTCTAATTCAGACTTAATTTTAAAGTTTATTAGGATGAGGCTAAAAGAAGAGCTTACCATAGGGCATCATCCTTATACCTAAAGAATAGCCTTTCTAGTATCCCCAGAGTGTTAATAAGGGATAATTTCTTTTTTAAAATATACATTGGCTAGCCAGTATCTACGTGTTCCACATCACTAACTGACTGCTAATATCAATTTTCCATGCTCAACCCTGGAGAACAGGTATCTCGTAAGTCAGGTATTGTATTACTCCTTCCATGTAAAATCTAGCTTTCAGTCAAGGACTCATGGGGAAGCCACCACAGACCTTTGAGATAACCCTGATTCAGTCTCCTTTTGCCTCAGGTCCTGTCCTACAGATTCCAGCTGGATCAGTTGCCTTGAACTCTGATATCTATCTTCCCACTCATTAAGATGGTCAGAGTCACCTCAATCTCCAGAAATCCATTCTTCAGTTGGAATACTGTCCCAAGACAGAGAGACAGGGAATTTTTCTTATCTCTCTTCTTTCATGGATCACGGTCTTGTGCAACCTGTCTTCCAATACTGAAAGTTTTTCTTCGTATATTTTGTGTTTATTTTTATGGTTGTTAAAAACATAAGGGGTAGTCTGCTACAAGTTACCCTGACATAAATATTAAAATTGAATGGCCACAAATACTTCTTCAAGCCTCTGCTTGAATAAACATTGCTAACATTCCATTGGCTAAGCAAGTCATATGGTGAAGGCCAGAGTCATACTGGGTGGAACTAAAAAGGTCTTAGATATGATCAACTTTAGTGCAGTCTGTCTACAAAATTGCTATCTGTGTAGTTGGAGCCTAAGAAAAAGAGAAGATAAATAGGATGGGTCAGGACTAACAACTGGAAAGATAATGGTGGAAAATTCTTCAAAATTGAGAAGAGATATCAAAGTGATTAGAAAGAATCTTCATCTCTAATGAGATTTAAAATATGTAATAAACCTCCTATATACATAATAATAAAATAGTAGAATAATAAGGGTGGAGAGAGGAAATATTAAAAGTAGGTACAAAATAGAAATATTAGTACCTTCATAAAAACAACTGAAACAACCTAATATTTGACTTCTTTGTGTAGAAATGGTGAACAAAAGAAAACAACTATCAATGCAGGATTCACCTTCAGGAGCCTAAGTCAAGTTAAAGTTTTCTAAAGTAAATTCACTGACAAATAAAGATTAAAAGTAGATTTACTGTATTTATATTTATATTTTATCCACACTAATAGCTAGTTAACATATAACAAATTAGAAGAATAAGATATTTAATAAGTTGTAAATAAGAAAAATGAAAAAGTAACATGTTACAGTTTGAACAAATATAAAGCAAACAGTAATATTATGGATTTAAATTTAAATATTGAAATAATTACATTTAATGTAAACAAACTAAATTATCTAAAGCATTGTAAAAATGAAATTTTAAATTAGCCTATATGTTGTTTACAAAGAGCACAACTTGAATGTAAAGATTACAATGGTAAAATTAAAATAATAGACACCAGTGTGGATACCAGGTAAACAGTAAAAAAGAAAAAAAAAGTTGCTAAATTATATCAAACCCATTAAGGAAAGAAGAATTAGTAGAAATAGAGGGATATTTTATAATAATAAAAGATCAAACCAACAAAAAGACATGACAATTTTAAATGTATGTGGACATATTACCTAGGCTAAAATATGTACAGAAAAAGTTGACAAAACTATAAGAAAAAGAAAAAACCATCAAACTTTTAAGTTTGGAAGATTTTACTAAGCCTCTTTTTAGTAATTTATAGAACAAGCAGATTAAAAAGTAAGCACATAGATGATCCAGACTACAGAGTTACAGATTTGTTCTAATTAACATACTTCACCTAAGAATTATAGAAAATAGGTTTTTTAAGTGACCATAAGATATTTAACAAAATTTATTATTTGATAGAAATAAAATATCAACGTGTCATAGAATTTAAATAATGAATAATAGATTTCTAAATCACAGTGAAATTAATTTAGAATTCAATTAAAACAAAATTAACTTTGAAATCCTTGTATGTTTGGAAACTAAAGAACATATTTCAGAGAAATATACTTCAGAAAATAAATTCTACTAAAAATTTAAAATATATTTAACTGAATATGAACAAAACTATTGTATATCTCAGCAAGCAAGATGCTGCTTACTGAGAAATTTTAGCCTTAAATTCGTTTAATATATAAAAGGAAGGGCAGAAAACAATGATCTAAGAATCTTTCTCAAGAAGTTACAATAACATCAAATTAAACTCAACAAAGAGAATGAAAATTTAATAAAGAAGAGAAAATAATAAAATAGAAAACAAGTGGAAAATATAATAAACCAAAAAGCCAAAATGTTAACATATTAAAAAGATCAATAAAATTGATAATTCCCTTATAATGTTGATCGACGAAGAGGGAGAAGTGGTAGGGTGAGGTGAGACAGAGATATGGAGAGATAGAGAAAATTTCAGAGAGATATCTCAAATAGCTAGTACTGAAAAGAGTTACATTGCTAATATCATAGACATTAAACAATATAATATGAAGCTATCATGATTAACTTCAAAGCAATAAAAATTAAAATCTAGAAAATAATGACAAATTCCTAGAAAAACACAAAATACCAAGACTAAAAAGAATTCACCAGTGAATTCTGCCAAACACATATGAAAGAAATAATGACAAACACACGCAAACTCTTCCAGAGAATAGAAATAGGAGGAATACTTTCCAGCCCATTTTATAAGGTCAGCATGACCCTTATAACATATCTGACATCAAAATAATTTTTAAGAAGGAAAATTATAGGACAATTTTATTCAAAAATATAGATGTAATATTCCCAAATTAAATATTAACAATATTAACAAAATAATTCCAACAGTATAGAAAAGGGACATCCTATTATAATCACATTGAGTTTATTCAAGACTATAATATAATCCACTACAATAACAGAATAAATTATTTAAATGATAACATCTCAATAGATAGATGGTTTATTCCAAGCATGCAAGGTTTGTTCAATAGTCAAAGAATAATTAATATATGACATCATATTAACAGGCTAAAGAAATAAACCACATGTTCATATCAGTTGATGCAGAAAAATCATTTGACAAATCAAAAATTCATTAATTATACACCATCATTTATCCTTGAAAAATAAAAACTTATTTTATACGAAAACACGTACACAAATGTTTATAGCACCTTTATTTATAATAAGTCCAGATAGGAAACAATCCAAATTTCCTTCAATGAGTGAATAAACTATGGTACATCCATATCCTGAGCTACTACTCAGGAATATAAAATAACGAACCATTAGTAAATATAACAAGATACATGAATCTCCAGATGATCGTGGAAAAGTCACATTCCCAAAGCCAAAAAAACAAAAAATCAAAATAAAGCCAATTCCCAAAGATTATATACCGTAAGATTCCATTTATCCAGCATTCTTGAATTGCCAACATTGTAAAAGCAGCAGAAAGAGTAGAAATTGCCAGAGGTTACAGAGTGTGGGGGTGGAATGAAAGACATTGTGGCTATACAGCGATGATTGTTGTGGTAATGGAAATGTCCTGTATCTTGACTGTATTAATACCAATATACTGGTTGTGATATTGTACTATAGTTTTGCAAGTTGTTATTATTAGAGGAAACTGGGTAAAAAAGAAATGGAATCTCTTGGTTATTTCTTATAACTGCCATGGAACCTACAATTATCTCAAATTAAAGAGCTTTATTATAAAAAACAAAAACATGATTTCTCAATAAGTTCAGAAAAATCATTTGATAAATAATATCCCCTATTCATATAAAGATCCTTAGATAATTAGCTAGAAAAAAAATCCTTTAATAAAAACATCATGTACTGATAAAATTTTGAAGCTTTTCCTATAAGGTCAGCAATAAAGCAAGTGTGGTGCTATCATAATTCTGTTTAGTATTGTACTTGTGGTACCAACAAGTATAATAAGGTAAGAAAAAGAAACTCTAAAAGTGAAAAATATAATATGTACAATTTAAATATAAATATATGTATATATGCATATATAAAAGATTGACTAAAGAGCAGAATGAAAAAGACATTAAAAGTTAGTAAATTTGAATGTGTATCTATGCATTTTCCAATTAGAGGCACAGAGAGGAAAAAACTTGAAGAATAAAGCTGGACCTCTATCTGTCAACATATACAAAAATTAACTCAAGGTGGATTAAAGACTTCAATATAAGACCTGAAACTATAAAACTACTAGAAGAAAATGTAGGAGAAACACTTCAGGACATTGGTCAGGGTGAAGATTTTACTGCTAAAACTTCAAAATCACAGCAATCGAAATCAGAAATTGACAAATCAGACTATATTAGACTCAAAAGCTTCTGCACTGAAAAAAAAAACCATCAACAGAGTGAAAAGACAACCTGTCGAATGGGAAAAAAATATTTCCAAACTGTTCATCCAACAAAGGACTAAATATCCAGAATATACAAGGAACTCAACCTGACAGTAAAAAAAACACCAACAAATAATCCCATTAAAATATGGACAAAGGATATGAATAGAAATTTTGTAAAAGAAAACATACAAAGAGCCAAAAGGTATGTGAAAAACTGTTCAGCATCACTAATCATCAGGAGAATGCAAATCAAAACCACAATGACATATGATCTTAACACAGTTAGAATGATTATTTTTAAAAAGACGAAAGGCAAGAGATGCTAGTGAGGATATGGAGAAAATGGTACTCTTATATGCTGTTTGTGGGAATGTAAATTAGTACAGCCTCTGTGGAAAACAGTATGGATATTTTTGAACAAGCTAAAAATAGAACTACCATATGATCTAGTAATCCCACTACAGGGTATTTATCCAAAAGAAAGGAAATTGATATATCAAAAGGATACCTGAACCCCAGTGATGTAAACACACAGCACTAGTCACATTAGCAAAGATATGGAATCACCCTAAGTGTTCATCAATGAATAAATAAAGAAAATTATATATATAATTTATATATAAATTCATTATATATATATAATGCACACACATACTCTTTGGCCACTAAAAAAAAAAATTATGTCATTTGCAGCAACATGGATGGAACTGGAGGTCATTATATTAAGTGAAGTAAACCAGGCACAGAAAGATAAATATTCATGTTCTCACTCATATGTGGGAGCTAAAAAAGATTGATATCATGGAAGCAGAGAGTAGAATGATAGATACCAGAGGCTGGGAAGGGTGTGTTAGGGAGAGGGTAAAGAGAGGGTGGTTAATAGGTACAAACATGCAGTCAGATAGAACAAATAAGTTTTAGTATTCAATAGCAGAGTATTTGATAGAGTAGTGTGGCTATAGTTAACAAGAATGTATTGTGTATTTCTACTACTACTATTATGTAGTAGTAAATAGAGTAGTGTGACCATAGTTAACAACAATGTATTTAATATTTCAAAATAGCTAGAAGAGAAGATCTAAAATGTTCCCAATACAAAGAAAGGATTAATACTCGAGGTGATGAATACCGTAAATACCCTAATTTGATCATTACATATTCTATGCATACAACAAAGCTTCACATGTACCTCATGGATACGTACAAATATGGTGTATGAATAAAAAATACAAATCTAAAAATATAGGTGAAATACAGGCTAAAGTAAAGCGAAAGGAAAGTGGTATTTCATGCAAACAGAAAACATAAGGCTGGAACAGCTAATACTATCAGACAATACATTTCAAGATAAATAGTGTGAGTATATCCAAAAATATCTTTCAAAATCAGAGGTGAAATAAAGACTTTTAAAGACCAAAAAAAGAGAGTATTATTACTAGCAGACTTGCATTAAAAGAAATGCTAAAGAAAGTTTTAAGATAGAAGGAATATGGTAACAGAAACTTGGATCTACACAAATAACTAAAGATCTCTGAGAATGGTTAAGATGAAGATGTTTTCTAACTGATTGAAATAGTTAAATGAAGGCAAATCCAGCCTTCAAATTTATTAAAGAACCCATAAGGACCTTCACCACTCTCTAGACTTTGTTTTGACATTTAACTGAATGTTTAGGCTCTTTATAAATATTTATCAAATAACAGAGATCATATATTAATTCTCTTTGTATCTCTGAAAACTATCATATGCCTGGCCTATCAAAAACATGAAATAAATGTCTGATTGAAGAAAATGAAGATGGTAAAAATATTATCTTTTAAAATGATTCACTGCTGTACACTTTGCCTTTGCTGATAGTTGATATTAGAATCATACACTTGAGCAACATTATTTTCTTGAGAACCAGAGAGTGAAAAGTTTCCTTATTCTGTTTATCTTTGTCCCATATAAAACCATAAAATAAACATTTGACTTAGAAAAAAATAAGGAAAAGCAAATCACAAAATCCAAATTTTTTATCTTTGCCTCTGCTTCCAGAAAATCTAAAGCCAGTATTAGATTAAACTGTTAGAAATTAGCTTATTTCAAATACCTCACTTAAATAGGCTTATTATATATGAATCTCAATTCTTTTGTTCCCCATGGGAAATCATTCAAAAAGCAGGCTAAAAAATTACACATACAAATTCCAATGATAAAATAAACTGAAAATGGTGGTTCAGTGGTACTTGTATGTCTTTATTTTCTTCCATAGTGTCATGTAATGATGTCAAGCTGAGAACATCTCCCAAGACCAGTTGTCAGAAGCATCTAATACTGTAATTCATGAAAGAAACCTTAAATACTGCTTTGTTACTAGTGTCCACATTATATGTATTACCAGCTTTTCTTCACAACAGCTCCAACCTTCAGGAAATTTGTGGAAAATACTATAAAGTGAAGACAAGAAAGACAACTATAAACATTGGATGTAATATTGGGACTACATATACAGGATGGGTGATAATTCTCCCTACTAATGTACTCAATATTTTCACTGAAACATGATTGTCATGATTTTAAGTCAATTAATTCATGGCTGTCTAAAGAAGTGATCTCTTTGGACACTTGTGTGTTGGCAAATGCTCTTTACTGGTACCATATAGAATCTTCAAGTGCTTCATGAGCAAGTGTTTTCTGTTAAATCTCTCTCTCTTTCTCTCACACACACACACACACACACACACACACACACTCACACCCCTAGTATAACCTGCTTAAATGGACTGGAAATCTCAATTTTAGGGGACTTAACAAAATTCCCACCACATTAAATGAGATAAATGGTTAGTGTGATACTGGATGTACAAGAAGCTTGTTTGTTTCTAATACTCAGGGTCCTTTAACACCCCTGCTTAATGTTCATCTGTGATTTCTCAAACCACTGAGAAAAATTTTAAGCTCTCTAATGTCACCTTCAACACCTCAGTTTTTTCTTTCTCCTTTTGTTCCTATCTCCCTATCTTCTTCCTTCTTTCCTGTCTCCCCCTTGTGACCCCACTTTTTTTTTAAGGTTTTAAGACTTGTATGCCATTTCAACATAAAGAGGTTTCTCAGTATTCTTAAATAAAATTTATTTCCATCATAACAGCCTATTTACTTCCTTCAAGCAGTAACATAAATCTGTAATTATTGCAGGTATTACTTAAGTTCATTTATTCAACAAATATTTATGAAGTTCCCACTGTGTTCCAAACATTGGACATGCCGAAAGCAATGTAGTAACAACAACAACAAAAAGAGACTTTCATGGAACATGATTTCGCGGGAAGAGAGAGACAACACATAAGAAATAAATTAGAAAATATCATCATTGGTCTTAGCAGTATCTAATAAAATAGAGTAATATGATGTAGAAATACTTGATTATTATTGTACCACTCTGAAAAATGTAGGCTTTATGATGGTAAGAAGCAAATTTGATATTTTCTTTGCTATATCCCCAGCAAATTACATGGCACATAATACTCGTTCAATGTATGTTTATTAAATTACATAATTAATTAATGGAAAAACATAACTGGTAGAACATGAAAAGTGCATTATCAACTTCTCAAAACCAAGTACCTTGAAATGATCCCACATTACCTTCAGAAATCCACAACATTTTGCTAAAACCATTTTATTTAGAAAGGTATCGTTTTGGTAGACTAATAGTTGGAGACACCATTTAGCATGATGAAAGGCAGCTTTTTAAAAAGTCATCTGAGACCAGGTTTTAGTAGTTGCAGAGTCTGGTAGAAAATGCCAAGGAGTGACTGAAGAGGGAGTTTTTATTTTTTTTGCCTAATTATATTTGTCAGGGTGAATAGTTTTACTCTGGGCTCTGAACAATGTTATTTAACCTATTCCCTTTGAGTAATTGTATAGCTATAAAATATGGCAGTGTGTCTCTATAAGTAGAAATATCAATATTGTAATATATATGTATATTAGTCTGTTTTCACGCTGCTGATAAAGGCACACCCGAGACTGTGAAGAAGAAGGGGTTTAATTAGACTTATGGTTCCACATGGCTGGGGAGGCCTCAAAATCATGGCGGGAGGTGAAAGGCACTTCTTACATGGTGGTGGCAAAAGAAAATGAGGAAGAAGCAAAAGTGGAAACCCCTGATAAACCCATCAGATCTCGTGAGACTTATTCCCTATCACGAGAATGGCATGGGAAAGACCGGCCCCCATGATTCAATTATCTCATGCAACACGTGGGAATTCTGGGAGATACAATTAAAGTTGAGATATCGGTGGGGACACAGCCAAACCATATCAATATGTGAATATACATATGTAGATACAGACATTGATCTAGGGAAGAAGAAAAGGAGAACCCATCGATGTAACATCTGCAATATGGAAATCTGTGGCAAACTGGTTTTAAAGCGACACTTTAAAGAGAATTCTCTTCTGTTTTGATAAACCCATTTCTCCCTCTACTTCCTTTCATTCTCTGAAGGTTTGTTTTCAGTCCTCTATTTCTATCTAGGCTCTTACTACATCATTATTTTTTAAATGTTATGACTGCCTACCAGGTACAGAATTCTGTATTAGCTGCAGAGGCAGGATAGAAAAGTGCCAAACATATACAGACTTTACCTAGAGGTGATTAATATACCAGTATTTCACCATTAATAGCTTTAGTGAAACCACTCATTAATATATATGTTCAAACTACTCATGAATATAAACATATTAAATCCATATCACAACATTTGCCTAAAGCTTAAGTAGAACACTAAGAATTAGAGATACAGACTCTGGAATTATCAGTACTTTTATTTATTTATAAATCTTTATATATTTTTAAAGTATTCGTGGAAGCACATAACAATGAGAACAAAAATGTATACAAATTTATAGATAAGAAAATATTCTGGCAGAAAATCAGTAAAGTCTGATTTAACTTCTCCATATTAAACATTGACACATATATGGAAATTAAAAGGATAAATGCAATTTCTCAACAACCATGGGAAATAAAATGCTGGCATAATTTATATATGGCAGAAATAATTTTTATCAAAGGAAATGAAGACAAAGGCTAATCCTCATGATCATTGTGGAAGAAAAGATGAGAGCTTCCCCCTCCTCCCATCTCCACTATACCACCATCTGCAACTCTACTTCAAATTCAAAGGCTCTCCTCCAACCAGAGGCAAGAAAGCCATCTCAGAAGCATATTTTTCTGCTGCAGCCAGGACTGGTTCACCTCTATAGCCTTAATAAGCAATTCTTTCTGGGACTGACATTTCCAGAAAGACAACTTAAACAGGGGATTACAACATGCAATATCAGAGATTTGAGGTTAGCAGTAAAATAGCCTAGAGACCAGAAGTAAGAATACGGGGGCAATAACAGAATATATACTAGAAAAATACATACTAGAAAAAACAAAACACTTTGTTACAGTGTTACATCTGGAGCTGGATTCCATGAGCCAATTACCCACAGCTCTTCCTCCATGTGCAGTGATGTCAGGTGGTAGCTTGAAATAGACCACAGTGGCAGCATTTATAACATAGAAATTAGCAAATACTGCATATCAGGGCTTCTTTTCTTACCCCTCAGGAGAGCCTATTGTTAAGCATTTCCCAGTACATCAGCACATTTTCCTTCAGTTTTTAAATTTACTCTTTCTGGCAAGAGAATGAATACACCTAATTTCAGATTATCCTCAACTAATCTTCAACTAGGTAGGGTCATCAGAAGTGTGTTCGCATAGGTCCACAGATTTACTCTAGATAAAAGACTAAAAACTACCAGGAATTTGTCCAGGAGCTATGAACATCAGTTTTCCAAAAATAACTAACTAGATCAATAATACCCAGATGAATGTATGAAGAGCTAAGGAAAAACACCTGCAGTGATTTGGACTAACATCTGACCTAAAAAGGTCCAGCCTCCTTTAAGAACAAGTAATGAGACTGGACCCGGTGGCTCACACCTGTAATCCCAAGACTTTGGGAGGCTGAGGTGGGCAGATTGCCTGAGGTCAGAAGTTCGAGACCAGTCCAGCCAGCATGGTGAAATCCCGTCTCTACTAAAAATACCCAAAAAATTAGCCAGGCCTGGTGGTGAGCGCCTGTAATCCCAGCTACTCGGGAGGCTGAGGCAGGGGAATTGCTTGAACCAGGGAGTTGGAGGTTGCGGTGAGCCAAGATGGCGCCACTGCACTTCAGCCTGGGTAACAGAGCAAGACTCCGTCTCAAAAACAAACAAACAAACAAAAAACAAGTAATGAAAAATAACAAGTTATTGAAAAGTTTTTTTTTTTAAGAAACAGAAATACATTTAGAAAATGACACATTGTACTGTCAATAAAATTCAAGATATCACATGCTGTACATACAAAACAACAGATAAAGGAAAATAATTTAAAAAAAGCAAGAGAAAGACAAAAAGGAAACTGAGAGACAAATTAAAAATGAAAAAAGTGAGAAATACACGAAAGAAAACTATACAGACAGAACAAAGAAACAGAGGTACTTAAAATGAGCATTGGAAGTGGTCAATAAAATAAAACAATATGATCAGTGTATCAGAGAAAGGGAAGAAAAACCTCAATTTTTTTCTCCAAATACAAAGGAAAAGTGCCAAAAAACCAACTTGATGAGTAAAAAGACAGCAACAGAGAATAGAGAAAAAAAGCATATAGTTCATTGCTATTTGTAAGAAGAGACTAGAAGCAAGAATATGGGAGCAATAACAGAATATATACTAGAAAAACGCTTTTTGTGAATGCACAAAAATATTTTCTGAATATTTGGAGAACCCTCTGAGTAACAAGCAAAATTAATGAAAAATATGCCAATATGTGGCAAATTCTGGAGATTTAAAAAAATTTCTAGGACATTGGAAGAATGACAGCTTTTCATCCAGAAGAAAAAATAATATTAGAAGCATTTATTTACAAAGAGCTAAGTAATACCTTTAGATCATTAAACCCTAGGTGGTGGTGATAGTGGGGTGTGTGCGGCGGGGGTTGGGGGTGTTTCCTATGAATTCTTTAAGATTTCAAGGTGCTATTTAAGTGTGAGGGCAATAGAAAAATATTGGAAAGAGTTAGGGTGTAAAGCTTACCCTTACACACATACTTTCTGAAAAAATACGAACTAAATATATGTCCAGGCAGGCAAGGGATGTATCAGATTAATACTTGTAATAAATAAACTTCCAGAAAGAGTAAGCTCTGATACAAAAATATTGTAGGAGAGTAACTGAGAAATAACACACAGCATGAGCTTCAAATGACTGTAGCAAATGTTCACAATGCTGTATATAAATGTCAAATTGAGTTCATACTAAGAAATGTGAAATTGGCCGGGCGCGGTGGCTGGCGCCTGTAATCCCAGCACTTTGGGAGGCCGAGGCAGGCGGATCACGAGGTCAGGAGATCGAGACCATCCTGGCTAACACAGTGAAACCCCGTCTCTACTAAAAATACAAAAAATTAGCCGGGCGTGGTGGCGGGCGAATATAGTCCCAGCTGCCTGGGAGGCTGAGGCGGGAGAATGGCTTGAATCCAGGAGGCGGAGCTTGCAGTGAGCCGAGATGGCGCCACTGCGCTCCAGCCTGGGCAACAGAGTGAGACTTTGTCTCAAAAAAATAAAATAAAATAAAATAAAGAAATGTGAAATTGTTAAAACCATTAATGTTATAATTAATAGCAATACATATTTCAAGCCGGGAAATATGGAAGAAAAGGCAAAAATATCAATTTTGTTAATGTATATTGGGTGTAATAGTGAGGGTTCTCCAGAGGAAAAAAGTCAATAGGTAAGATTTATTATGAGAAATTGGCTCAATGATGATGAAGGCTGAGAAGTCCCATGAACTGCCATCTGCAACCTGGAGACCCATAGTGTAGTTTAAAGGCCTGAGAAGGAGAAAGTTAATGGTGTAGATGCCAGTTACAGTCTGAAGATCTGAGAACCAGGAACACTGAGGGCAGGAGAAGTTGAGAAGATGAATGTCCCAGCTCGACAGTCAGGCAGACAGACAGCAAATTCATCTTCCTGTGCCTTTTTGTTTTATTCAGATCTTCAGTGGATTGGTTGATGCCCACTCACACTGGGGAGGGTGCTCAGATTTACACAGTCTATGGATTCAAATGCTAATCTCTTCCGAACACATCCTTAGCAACTAACCCAGCAACGCTGTTTAAGCAGATATCTGGGCATTCCATGGCCCAGTCTAGATGACACACAAAATTAACCATCACATAGGGGAATACCATTCACTGTGATGTTTAAATCAATGTAAGGTCAACTATTAACTTTACTATCCTAGAGATAACTATTAGTAAATATAAAAAACAAGTTCTCAAACAATGAGTGTGATCTGATCATCCAAGGAGGGTATGAAAAGTCAAGTAGTGGAAAAAAAGTATAATAAAAGAGCCATAAAGCCAATTGCCCATGATGTCCAGGCATTGCAGGAAAACTATGAGGGTTCAGACAGACAGAATAAATGAGCAGAGACTATGACATGAGATGCCCTAAGGAGTTTGCAGAGGGCAATTAGTGGAAGTTAGAAATGGGAGTAATGGAAAGGTGGGGGATTGTTATCATTGCCTGGGAACTTGGAGTTTGAGTTTTGGCATCATGACCAGGACCAGTGCGTACAGTAAAGGAGGTTTTTCAAGGGGTGTAGAAGTCGTTGGACTAAATTAATACTTCAATGAACTCTGAGGTTTAGGATACTGGATCCGAGAAAGAATGCAGATGATGCGTTAGCATGGGAAGAAAGATGTTTACTGGATTTTAGGATTATAGTAATCATGTTTTTTGTGCCTTTGTTTCTCCAACTCTAAATCAATAATATAATAATGTTTACACATATTGTGGTGAGAATTAAATGGTTTATTGCATTTAGAAACACCTGTGGTACACAACAAGTGTTTAATAAATGTTAGCTTTTTTCTGAATAAAATGACTGCCAAATGCTTATTTTTCTTTGATGCCCATGTATAATAGATTTCTTCTCATTTGCAACTCCAGAACACGGGGTTTTTACTTAGTATAACCAGAAAGTAAGAAACTGTAATCATGTACATGCAAAGTATAGTGAAAGAAAAGAAAAAGTAAAGCTACAAGTGGAAAATTTTGAGTATGTGCCCCTTCTACTGATTTTTGTTATACTCCTGCTTTCTTCTACTTACAGACTCATCTTTCTTCTTTTCTTCATAAATTAGGAGTCTCCATCCTTAGTCTTCTTTTGCTCTTATCCTCTGAGTGACCTCATTCATTTGCATGACTTCAATTAACATCTATGTGCTGATGACTCCAAAATATGTACCCCTGCCCAAATTTCTCCCCATTGCTCAGAACCTGATTATCTATAGGCCTACTTAATATTGCTACCTCAATGTCCCCCCAATTCTTTCCTTTTTCATCTCCAAATCTGCTTCTTCCCTACGTAACAAGACCAAAATCTGGGAATGATCAACAATCCATCCCCATTCTTATACTTACTTATTATTACAGGAAAAAAAAAAAAGTCATTTTTAAGATTAAGAAAAAAAGTTATCCCACTAGTAAAGGCTCACAATTAAAATCATATTCTAGTATGACATATAATAAAAAGGAATATTTCACCAATTCCACTCCTGCTGGCATGGGGGGAGAGGCTGGCAAACAAGTTTTTAATTATTTGGTCCTTTTCTATTGCAATGAATAAAAAAATTATAGCACTATTTCTTTTATTTATGAAATGAACACATATTCTATTATCTTCTAATATACTAGGTTGGGATTTAGCAACTTACAACACTAGTTTCCCTCTGACTTTCTAATGTAAGTATAAACATGACTGTCAGTTTTTTACTTGTCATTTCTTTTACTAAAGGGTAAGTTAATTCTTCCTTCCTTGTTCAGTTAAACTTACTTAGAATTTCTTTTGTAAGATGAAGGCTTTAATTCTCCCAACTTTCCTTTTACCTCTTCTTCTCACCTTCAATCTCTTCATTGCTGCAGCTACATCTATACTTTTACATTACAGCCATACCTCAGAGATACTGGAGGTTCAGTTTCAGACCATTGCAATAAAGTAAATATTGCAATAAAGTAAGTTACACATTTTTTTTGTTTCCTGGTGCATATTAAAGTTATATTTACACTATACTACAGTCTATTAAATATGCAATAGCACTATATCTAAAGAAACAACATGCATACCTTAATTTAAAAATACTTTATTGCTGAAAAATTCTAGTAATCACGTAAGTCTTTAGCAAGCCATAACCTTTTACTGATGGAGGGTCTGGCCTCAGTGTTGTTGGCTGCTGAATGATCAGAGTTGTGGTTGTTGAAAGGTGGGGTGGCTGGGACAATTTCTTAAAATAAGACTAAAGTTTTTGGCATTGATTGATTCTTTTTTTTTTTTTTTCACAAAAGGTTTCTCTGTAGCATGTGATGCTGCTTGATGGCATTTCACCCATAGTAGAACTTCCTTCCAAATTTGAGTCAATCCTCCCAAACTCTGCCACTGCTCTATCAACTAAATTTATAAAATATTCTAAGTCTCTTGTTGTCACTTCAACACTGTTCACATCATCCCAAGGGGCAGATTCCATCTCAAGAAACCACTTTCTTTGTTTATTCGTAAGAAGCAACTTTCCATTTGTTAAAGTTTTATCTTCAGATTGCAGTAATTCATTCACATCTTCAGGCTACGTTTTTAATTCTAGTTTCCTGGCTGTTTTGACCACATCTGCAGTTACTTCCTCCACTGAAGTCTTGAGCCCCTCAAAGTCATTCCTGAGTGTTGAAATCAACTTCTTTCAAACTTTTGTTCATGTTGATATTTTTACCTCCTCCCATGAATGACCCTGTTCTTTTTTTTTTTAACTCTTTTTTTAATTTTATTATTATTATACTTTAAGTTTTAGGGTACATGTGCACAATGTGCAGGTTTGTTACATATGTATACATGTGCCATGCTGGTGTGCTGCACCCATTAACTCGTCATTTAGCATTAGGTATGTATCCTAAAGCTATCCCTCCCCCCTCACCCCACTCCACAACAGTCCCCAGAGTGTGATATTCCCCTTCCTGTGTCCATGTGTTCTCATTGTTCAATTCCCACCTATGAGTGAGAAGATGCGGTGTTTGGTTTTTTGTTCTTGCAATAGTTTACTGAGAATGATGATTTCCAATTTCATCCATGTCCCTACAAAGGACATGAGCTCATCATTTTTTATGGCTGCATAGTATTCCATGGTGTATATGTGCCACATTTGCTTAATCCAGTCTATCATTCTTGGACATTTGGGTTGGTTCCAAGTCTTTGCTATTGTGAATAGTGCCGCAATAAACATACATGTGCATGTGTCTTTAAAGCAGCATGATTTATAGTCCTTTGGGTATATATACCCAGTAATGGGATGGCTGGGTCAAATGGTATTTCTAGTTCTAGATTCCTGAGGAATCGCCACACTGACTTCCACAATGGTTGAACTAGTTTACAGTCCCACCAACAGTGTAAAAGTGTTCCTATTTCTCCACATCCTCTCCAGCACCTGTTGTTTCCTGACTTTTTAATGATTGCCATTCTAACTGGTGTGGGATGGTATCTGGCACTGAGAATGATAAATCTTTTCCAGAAGATTTTTAGTTTACTTTGCACAGATCTATCAGAGGAATCACTATCTATGATAGCTGTATCCCTGCAAAATATATTTCTTAAATAATAAGATTTGAAATTAGAAATGACTCCTTAATCCATGGGTTGCAGAATGGATAGTATGTTCAGAGGCATAAAAACAACATCTTTGTGTAAGGATGTTGCATAAAAACATCCATCAGAGCTCTTGGCTGACGAGGTGCATTGTCAATAAGAAGTAATATTTTGAAATCATTTTTTCCTGAGCAATGAGTCTCAACAGCGGGCTTAAAATATTCAGTGAACCGTGCTGTAAATAGATAGATGTGCTGCCATCCAGGCTTTGTTGTTCCACTTACAGAGAACAGCTAGAGCAGATTCAGTGTAATTCTTCAGGACCCTAGGATTTTCCAAACGTTAAATGAGCATTTGCTTCAACTTAAAGTTTCCAGTTGCATTAGCCCCTAACAAGAGAGTCAGCCTGCCCTCTGAAGCTTTGAAGCTGGACACTGACTTTTCTTCCATAGTTGTAAAAATCCTAGATGGCATTTTCTTCAATATAAAGCTGTTTAGTTTACATGGAAAATGTATTTTTTAGCATAGTCACCTTCATCCATTATCTTGGCTAGATCTTCTGGATAACTTGCTGCTTCACCTTGCACTTTATATTATAAAAACAACTCCTTTCTTTAAATCTCATGGACCAACCTCTGCTAGTTAACTTTTTTTCTGCAGTTTCCTCATCTCTCTCAGCCTTCATAGAACTGAAAAGAGTTAGGGCTTTGCTCTACATTAGCTTTACCTTAAGGAAATGTTGTGTCTGGTTTGATCTATCTAGACCACCAAAACTTTCTCCATATAAGCAGTAAGACTATTTCATTTCCTTATCATTATGTGTTCACAGGAGTAGCACTTTTAATTTTCTTCAAGAACATTTCCTTTGCATTCATGACTTGGCTAACTGTTCGGTGCAAAAGGCCTAGCTTTTGGCCTCCCTTGGCTTTCAACATGCCTTCCTTACTAAGCTTAATCATTTTTAGCTTCTGATTTAAAGTAAGAGATGAGTGATTCTCCATTTCACTTGTACACTTAGAGGCCATTGTAGGATTATTAATTGGTCTAATTTCAATATTTTTGTGTCTAGAGAATAGAAAGACCCAAGAAGAATGAGAGAGATGGGGAAATGGCTGGTCAGTGGAGCAGTCAGAACACACAACATTAATGGATTAAGTTTGCTGTCTTATATGGGTGCTGGTTGTGGTTCCTCAAAACAATTACAGCAGTAACATCAGAGACAACTGATTACAGATCAAGATAACAGATACAAAAATATGACAAAATTTTAAATATATGTATAATCATATTGACATTTGAAATATTTCCAAAATGTGACACCAAGACAAAAATTGAGCACCTGCTGTTGGAAAGATAGCATTGATAGACTTGCTTGATACAGGCTTGCCACAAACCTTCAATTTGTAAAAAACACAACGTCTACCAAGTGCAATAAAGTGAAGCACAATAAAATGAGGTATCCCTGTATAAGGCTGATAATACATCGTGTTCAACAAATATACTTGGGCTTTATATGATTTATCTACAAGTGGAATCTAAAAGTTAAGAAGCATTCAAGGATGTTTGCATTATGATGATCACTCAGAGTGTTTACTCCAGAGCCAAACACAACCAATGTCACGACCTCTGTGCACTGAAAATGGGATATGATTATACTCAAGTTAGACTGGATTCATAAATGTTTATTCTCCATCAATCATTTTGAAAATATGCTTACTTTTTCTTAAAGGACTCATAATTTTATTTCTGTTTTAATGCTTCTTATTTCCAAAAAAAAATCTCCCTTCCAGAACTTTCTACCTTCATATTCCCATATCAACTTGTTGCTATCTAAGTTTGCTATTCTCCTATTATACAGAGGACAGCTCACTGCCCTCCTAAAGCACTATTTCATGGATTCCATATCTTCCTCTTTCTTAGTCTTTTCCTAAGTGCTACTAGAGTATATCCTTAGATTCCTAAAGAAGGTAGCAAAAGAGAAAACATTTCTAAGATCATATATCTTCATAAGCCAATATTCTGGTCCTTTATCTTTTTTATCTTTAATCTGGGAAACCGTTCTGACATTATTTTCTACTCCTTTGATTATTTTTTAATGAAAATCATATTTCAATTTCAATAAACTTGTTCATGTTCTTTGCTCATTTTTCATAACTCATACTTCTTGCTTTATCAGTACAGTGTCTTCTTGAATCTGACAACACTATTAAGACATTTTTATAATTTATTTTCTATTCCTTGATCTATGACTATTTACCTTTTCATTTGTTTTGTCTTACTTTTTAATATTGCTGGCATTCTTCAAAGGTATGGAAGTCATTGATTGTCTGCTCCTATGTAAGAATGTAGCCATAAAAAGATGACTTAATACCAGTATGAATGTAGGCAGAGGTTGTTTTCCGGCATGCTTTGCTTTACAGCAATTGGGCAATGAACCAGCCATTGTACCAGGTAACACCTACATTCCACAGTGCAGAAATTTATCCTGTGGATATCTCCGGTTGCAATGGATGCTTGAAACTGAGCATCAGGCTTCCCAGTCTCGGTAGCAGAAAGTAGGGGAGAGAACAGTCTGGCAATGGCTATTGTATTAGCTAACCAGTTTTGTTTGCTATGGTCTCTTCCCTCCTCAAATTTATTCCACAATTCCCTATGACTTAAAGGTCTAATTTTAATGTCTTTACATATCAAACTAACTCTTTCACGGTCAGGTTCATGCCTATCTAACCAGATTCCTTTCACTTTGTAATTTATTCATAATGAAGAATTTATAACCTTCACTACCTTTAAGCCTCTTTCAAATCTATGTTACTTTTCTTTTCCTTTCTACTACTTTTTTCATCCTAAATTATCTCTACTAACTTGTACATCTCATTTCCCTAATTCTACCAAGAAGACAAGTGTAAACTTTCCCAGGCAAATGACTCATCTAAATGTCATATACTTTAGTGATATTTACCAGTTGTCAGTACTCTACCTTTTATGGAGAAATTATGCAACAAATTATATTGAATGAATGAAAAATAGTAAAAATGACAACAAACATTTATTGACTACTGCCCTACATACTTTAGGTATGTTTTAATCTAATCTTGATGACATCTTATGGGGTAGGAACTGAAGCAAAAAGAGGTGAATAGTGGAGCAGGGATGTGAACCTGGGCCCTCTTACACCAGACCCAGAGCTTAATTCTACACTGTAACTTAATGAATGAATAAAATTGTGACTTGAAAACTTCTCTTCTTTTGGCTTTTACAATATTTTCCTCCTCTGGTGTTTCTCTCACCTTTTTGGCCCTTTCCTCTACCTAATTTGTAAATGTTAGTGCCCCAGGTCTTGCAGATAAGACTTCTTCTATTCTAGCTTTAAACTACCCCACTTTTTCCATAGTTTTTAATCACATTCATATTCTGACAGCTCTCTAATGTAACCTTCCCATCTGACCTCTAGACGTGTACATGTGAATGTTTCACCTTTCTTCTCCACCCCAGACTTAAGACATTTCAATATGAAAAATTGATCTATTTCTTCATTTTTCTCCTTGCCTAGCCTTCCTCTTCTTAGGATATGGCATCACCCAGTTGCTCAAGCCCAAGATCCAGGAGTCAGTCTTAACATATCCCCTCCCTTGATTCTCACATCCAGTCACCTGATTTACAAGTCTTACTGTATCTACAGGACATATCTCATATCCATCCACCTCACTCCAAGCCCTTCTTAGTCTGAATACTCATCCATCCAACATTGAGGGTACTGCCTGAGCCTGCTAACTAGTCTCCTACTTTGAGGGAATATGTTCCTTTCTATTGGTAAATTTTCATACTGCTGAGAAGACATACCCAAGACCGAGTAATTTATATTATAAAGAAAAAGACGTTTAATGGGCTCACAGTTACACATGGCTGGGGAGGCCTCACAGTCATGGCAGAAGACAAAGGAGGAACAAAGGCATGTCTTATATGGCAGCAGGCAAGAGAGTGTATGCAGGGGAATTGCCCTTTACAAAACCATCAGGTCTTGTGAAACTTATTCACTATTACGAGAACAGCACGGGAAAACCTGCCCCCATAATTCAATTACCTCTCACCGGGTCCCTCCCATAAAACATGGGGATTATGGGAGCTACAATTCAAGATGAGATATGGGTGGGGACACAGCCAAACCATATCACCATTACTAATACTTTCTCACTTAATAGCCTAAATGGTCTCTTTAAAGTGAAAATTAGATTTTTGCACTCCCTTGCTTGATATCTTCAATTGCAATTTATTGCACTTTGAAAAAATATTTGGAATAAAATTTTTTATCATTGTTCCAAAGACTTGCATGATTAGGCTGCTGAACTGTTCTCATGCCACACTTTCTTTTGTTCCCTTTGTGAACAAACAAAGCAACATTCACATCAGCCTCCTTGCATTTTCATACAACCCATTTATCTACTTTTCAGCCTACATCTACTCCATGATCTCTTTCCTCAACCTAAAAATACTTCCCAGGCTTTGCTTCCTCACTTTGGCTTTATCTGTTTAGCTTTATCTTATTTTTTAGGAATCTGCTTAAACGTCTTCTCTGTAGAAGGACCTTTTTCTCCATATAGTCTTACATAAGTACCTCTATTACTCTTTTACCAAATCCTGCTCCTTTCTTTCGAGGCATTTGTGAAAATTCCCTTGGAGTTAGATATAAGAATAAATAAGAGTTGATTCTTATTTTACATAAATTTTAAATGTAACTGAAGAGACAGGCAAGCATGCCATCATAATACAATGTGAACAATGCTGTGATAGAGGGATTAACAAAGTTCTATGACAAGACGGGGAGAGGATATATCAATCTGGCCTTTAGCAGGGCAAGAAGTGAAAGCTTCACACTGTAACAGACAGTTTAGTTAGTTTAGTTGTGAACTTCAGAGTGACTCTGAATTCATGCGAGAGACATGTTTTGATCATTGAAAGAATTGTTATTTGAAAATTGCAGATCTCTGCTTCCTTCTTGAACAGTGCCATTGTTTACCTTTATCCTAAAATAAAGGATGCATTGTCTTTCCAGTGGATATTTTGATACAGAAGAAATGTACATGATACATCATCTAAAGAATATGAAGTCTTACAGAATTCTGGGACAACAGAATGAAAAGGGATATTATGATATGATATAGCCTTTGCTTTTAGACTTATTAATCCCCCATTTGTGTCCACATTTCCAAGCATAACTTCCCATTAGCAGTTCAACTAATAGTCACTCAGGGTAAGCAATTAGTTTTATGGCTAGCTGTTCTCTGCTCCAGAGAAAAATTAAGAGCTGTTGAAGGATGCAATCTACTAGTAAAGCAACAAAATTAAAAGATTAGATGGAGGTAAGTAAAATAGTTGCATGTAATTTTAGGCTTATGTTCTCTTCCTCGTCATTCCACAGTTATTTCTGAACTTATTTTGTTCCCAAATAAAGTATTAGCAGTAGTTTCTATTCTACTGTGTTTTGTTGATAGTGTGAGTTTGATTTAAAGAGTGGAGGGGAAAGCATTTTTAACTGTAATTATAATACTAAAGCTTTTCAAACATTGCCATGACATTAGTTTTGGGGTCCAAATTACCTGTAGCTCAACTCTCTACAGTAATTTCATTTTGATATTTATAAAATATTTCCACATAGATGAACTTAATCTGTATCATAGTTCATAAACTAGTCGGCAGTATTAGACAATGTTCAATATGTAGGTCAAAATATGGATTGCATATAAATACTGACCTTGAGCTACCAGAAACTGAGGTATACTTAAATTCTGAGCAAATACAATAATTTAGGACAGGTAGATTTAAACATATAATGTAAATAACCGTTTTTCACACTGATGACTCCTTAAATTACTAAAGTAATGATTATAGTCAATACAATATAATGTGATTATGTTCCATAAAACACAGGATGCTGTTAGCATGTTAGTGAAAACAGAGAGGTAAGAATCTCTGAAAGCTCACCCTTCCATAAAAGCAATAAAAGAAACAAGCAAAAATTGCCAAAATTGATTTTTTTTTTTTTTTTTTAGAACTTGGAGAATTAACAAAAGGCTTGCAGCAACCAGAGGAGAGTTTAGTCAAGAAAAACTGTTGAATATCAGTAAGAACAGTGGGCTCTGTCATGTTTTAACTTACCCTAGTTTCATCTTCTGGTTTTTGTTTCAGTGGTAGTGGTTTTTTTTTTTTTTGAGACAGAGTCTCGCTCTGTTGCCCAGGCTGGAGTGCAATGGCATGATCTCAGCTCACTGCAAGCTCCACCTCCCGGGTTCACACCATTCTCCTGCCTCAGCCTCCCGAGTAGCTGGGACTACAGGCACCCGCCAACATGCCTGGCTAATTTTTTGTATTTTTAGTAGAGACGGGGTTTCACCGTGTTAGCCAGGATGGTCTCGATCTCCTGACCTTGTGATCCGCCCGTCTCGGCCTCCCAAAGTGCTGAGATTACAGGCTTGAGCCACCGCGCCCGGCCTCAGTGGTAGTCTTCAAAAAAAAAAAAAAAAAAAAAATCACAGCCTATGTTCCTGGCACTTGAGGGAGAACAGACTTCATTCCCAAATGATTGCCATTATTTGACCTGTCTTGTGGTTCCCTGGAAAACCCCACTCCAAAAGCTTACCTTTATGCAAACTTACTTGAACTCTTCCAGTGCTAAATGCCTCAGGGAAGTGTGTGTGTATCTAATGTTTTAGCATCACAGCTGCCCGAAGCAATGGATAAAAGTTGGGGCAAATAATAAACTAGCCAAAAAGCTTAAAAGAAAAAGCTGCAGAATGAGATACCCATAGGGCTTTGAAAAGCTCCAATATATCCCTGGAAATCTAGAAGGCATTGTGCATGCACAGGCTGTATGCAGCTGTGTGCATGCTCACAAAAGACAGGAGAGGTCCTAAGCTCTTATTCCTCACTGACCTTGAGGGTCAAATGAAAGTACATTAGACAACAACACCAATTCAAATAATGAAGTCAAGAGTACCAGTAAATGTAATAATTTGCATTTGTATATGTGTAAAACTCAAAGACATTATAAATATATTTTTTGTATGTCCTATTTTGCTCCTATCTGAATTAAATGACAACTGCATAATTCAATAATTAAAAATCTAAGTTAATTGGCACATAATGTATAAAGATGTAACCTGTGATAATAGCAAAACGTAAGGAGATAGAGTCTAAAAGAACCAAAGTATTTGTATACTATTGAATTTAAGTTGGTATTAATGGCAATCTCTATATTGACTGCTAACAACTCAAAAACATATCATAAAAAAACTACTAGAAAATTAAAATTGTGCATTAGAAAATGTCTAACACAAAAGAAGGCAGCAATGAAGACATTGCGGAACAAAACAGACCTAAGATATAGAAAACAACTAGCAAAATGTCAGGTGTAAATCATACCATATCAGTAATTACCTTAAATATAAATTGATTAAACTCTCCAACTAAAAAACCAGGGTTGGTATTGTAACAACCCAAGAGGTTCACCTTGCCCACTGCCTAGACAGAGCCAATTTATCAAAACAGGGGAATTGCAATAGAGAAAGAGTAATTCACGCAGAGCTGGCTGTGCGGGAGACCAGAGTTTTATTATTACTCAAATCAGTCTCCCCAAGAATTTGAGGATCAGAGTTTCTCAGTTTAGTTTGGTAGATAGGGGCCGGTGAGTCAGGAGTGCTGATTGGTTGCGTTAGAGATGAAGTTACAGGGAGTCAAAGCTGTCCTCTTGCCCTGAGTCAGTTCCTGGGTGGCGGCCACAAGATCAGATGAGCCAGTTTATCTATCTGCATGGTGCCAGCTGATCCATCAAGTGCAGGGTCTTCATAATATCGCAAGCACTGATTTTAGGTTTTACAATAGTGATGTTATTCCACAGGAGCAATTTGGGGAGGGTCAGAACCTTGTAACCTCCAGCTGCATGACTACTAAATGGTAATTTCTAATCTTTTGGCTAATTTGTTAGTCCTGCAAAGAGAGTCTAGTCTGCAGGCAGGAAGGGGTTTGTTTTAGGAAAGGGCTGTTACCACCTTTGTTTCAAAGTTAAACTATAAACTAAATTTCTCCCAAAGTTAGTTCAGCCTACACTCAGTAATGAACAAGGACAGCTTGGAGGTTAGAAGCAAGATGGAGTTGGTTAGATCAGATCTCTTTCACTGTAATAGTTTTCTCAGTTATAATTTTGCAATGATGGTTTCAGTATAATGGGAAAGAAAAAAAAACCGGGATCTAACTATATGCTGTATATAAGACATATACTTCAGATTCAATACAAAAATTAGCTAAAAGTAAAAGAATAAAAAGATATACCATGCAAATTGTGATCAAAAGAAGGCTAAGGCAGACATGCTAATATCATATAAAATAGGCTTTAAGACACAAATTGTTACCAGAGATAAAGAAGTACATTTTATAATGGTAAAATTAAAAAGGAAAAATAGACAATTTTGCAATAATATTGGACTTAAATATTCCATTTTCGACAATGTATAGAAAAGCTAGACAGAAAGGTAAGAAAGAAATGGAAGACTTGAACAACACTATATAAAAAGTTAACAACAGATATCTATTGAACAGTTCACTCAACACCACCACAACTTTCACACATTGTTTTCAAGTATACATGAAATATTCCTCAGGATAGACTTAATGATGGTCTGTAAAATCAGTTACACTGAGTTTTTTAAAAATTGAAGTCATACAAGGCATGTTCTGTAGCCATAATGAAATGAGATTATAAATAAATAACAAAAGAAACGTAGGAAATTCTTTAAAAGGTAGAAGTTAAATAACACATTGCTAAAAAACCAATGGGTCAAAGAAGAAATCGCAAGTGAAATTAGAAAATTATTTGAGGTGAATGAAAACAAAACAAACCTACCAAAACTGATGGGATGCTGTCAAAATGGTGCTCAGAGGGATATTTATATCTCAAAATGGTTACATATTAGAAGGGGGAAAATACCTCAAATCAATAACTTAAACTTCTACCTTAAGAAACTAGAAAAGGAAGAATAAACTATCCCAAAACAAGCAGAAAGAGGAAAACAAATATCAGAATTGAGATAAAGAAATTGGGAATAGAAAAACAATCGAAAGAATCAATGAAACAAAAAAATTATTCCTTTCAAAAGATCAACAAACTGACATTTAGCTAGATTAACCAAGAAAAAAAGAGAAAAGTTTCAAATGACTAAAATTAAAAATGCAATAGGAGACATTACTCCTGAAATTATACAAACAAAAAGGATTATAAGGAAATACTATGAATAATATTATTCCAACAAATTAGATAACCTAGATGAATTGAATAAACTCTTAGGAGACACAAATTATCAAAACTGATTTGTAAAGAAATAGAAAACCTGAATAAATCCATAACAAGTAAAGAGATTGAGTAATAATTATAATAAAACTTCTCACAAAAGCCCAAAACCAGGTTGGTTTTACTGATTAATTATGTAAAATGTTTAAAGGAGAATTAACATTAATTCTTCCCAAGCTCTTTCAAAAAAATAGAATAAAATAGAAAACTTCCTCACTCATCTATGAGGCCAGTAGTACCCTGATATCAAAACCAGACAAAAACATCTTGAGAAAATATAACTGCATACCAATAGCTTAATGTAGATGTAAAAATTCTCAATAAAATACTAGCATACCAAATTCAATAAGATATTAAAAAATTAGAAACCATGACCCTGTGGTATTTATCCCAGTCCTGCATAGTCAGTTCAACATATGAAAATCAGTTATTGTAATACACCATTTTAATAGAATAAAGGAAAAATCCACATGACCATCACAATACATATAAAAATTATTTGACATAATCCAACACACTTTCACAATAAAGATACTCAACAACTAATAATAGAAGGGGGCATCCTCAACCTGTTAAAAGATATCTATGAAAAATACACAGCTACTGTTCTACCTAAGGGTTAATGATTGAAAGCTTTTTTTTTTTTTTAAGATCAAGAATAAAACAAGATGTCCACTCTCACTACTTCTATTCAACAATATACTAGAGGCTCTAGCCAGAACTAGAGATTGTTCTTAAGTAAGAAAAAAATTAAAGGCATCCAGATTACATAGGAAGAAGTAAAACTATCTCTCTTTGAAAATGACATGATCTTATTTATAGAAAACCCTAAAAATCCACAAAAGCAATAATTCTTAGAATTAGTAAATGAGTTCATCAAAGTTACAGGATACAAGATCAACATGCAAAAATCAGTCATATTTCTATATACTACCAATGAATAATCTAAAAATAAAATACAAACAGTTTCATTTACCATAGTATCATGCCAAATCATATGTTTAGGAAAAATATGCAACCAAGAAGTGCAAGACTTGTTCACTGAAAACTACCAAACATTATTGAAATTAAAGAAGATCAAAATAAAAGAAAATAAAAGATATCAGTGTTTATGGATTAGAAGACCTAATATTATTAGGAGGGCAATGCTTCTTAAATTGATCTACAAATTCAACAAAATCCCTGTTAACATTCAAACTTTAAAAAAAAATAAAAAGAAAACAAACAACAAGAACAAAAAAAAGCTTATCCTAAAATCTCAATGAAAATCCAAGAAACAAAGAATAGCCAAAACAATTACGAAAAAGATCAACAAATTTGGAGGACTCATGTTTTTTGATTTCAAAACCTACTAGAAATCTACCATAATCAAAACACTGTACTACTAATATGAAGATGACATATGGATCAGTATAATAGAACTGAAACTTCAGAAATAAACCCATACACCTAGGGTTAACTGATTTTTGCAAGGCTACTATATTAGTTTTCTAGGGTACCATAACAAAGTACCATAAATTGTGTGGCTTAAATAAACAGGTTTTTTTTTTTTTTTTTTTTTTTTTTTCTGTCTCACAGTTTTGAGAGCTAGAAGTCTGAAATCAATGTACCATCAAGGTCACGATCCCTCTAAAATTTTCAGGAATATCCTTTCTTGCCACTTCATAGCTTCTGATGGGTTTTTTGGCAATCTTTAGTATTGTTTGGTTGAAGCTTCATAACTCCAATTTCTCCCCTAATCATCATATGTGAATTTCACCATGTGTCTCTCTCACATGGCCATCATCTTTAAGGACACCAGACATGTGGATTAGGGGTCCACCTTACTCCAGTTTAGCTGCATCTTTACTGACTACTAGGTTGGTGCAAGCAATGGCAACAACCGCAATTACATTTGCACCAACCTAATATATTTCAACCATATTTCCAAATAAGGTCGCCTTCTGAGGTACTTGGAGTTGGGATTTTAATATACTTTTTTTTGTGGAGGGAGCATAATTCAACCCATAAAAGGTACTCAAACAATTTAATGGAGAAATAATCATATTTTCAACTCATGATGCTGGGACAACTAGATATCTATATGATAAAGAATAAATTTGGATCTGCTACTTTACACCACATACAACATCAACTCAAAATGGATCAAATACCTAAGATTTAAAGTTCTAAATCTCTTGGAAGAAAACCAGATGTAAATCTTCATGACCTTAATTAGGCAACATTTTTTTATGCATGACACCAAAAGCACAAGCAACCAAGGAATAATAGACAAATTGGACTTCAGCAAAATTAGAGCCATTTGTGCATCAGAGGACAGTATCATGTAATTGAAAAGACAAATCAAAGAATGGAAGAAAATATGTGAAAACCATATATCTGATAATGTGTAGTATCAAGGATATATTTATAGAACTCTCAAAACTCAACAATAAAAAGACACATAATCAAAATAAAAACGAGCAAAACAAATGTAATAGACATCTCTATGAAGGAGGTAGACAAATGGCAAATAAACACCTGAAAAGATGTTCATCATTATCATCCTCACTAGGAAAATGCAAACTTAAACCACAATAAGATACCACTTTATATCCAGTAGAAAGGCTGTGATTTTTTAAATGAAAAATAAAAATAGCAAGTATTGGTGAAGGTGTGGAGAAATTAGAACCTCATACATTTCTGGTGTAAATGTAAAATAATTCAGCCACTGTGGAAAACAATTTGGCAGTTCCTCAAAAAGGTAAAATCTAGTTACCATATGACCCAGCAGTTCTATTGCTAGGTATATACCCCACCCAAAGAACTGAAATCTTATAATGATATTATACAAAGACTTGTACATGATGTTTATAGAAACCTTATTCCTAATAGTCAGCAAGTGAAAGCAACTGAAAAGACCATAAAATTATGAATGAATAAACAAAATGTGGGGTGTGTGTATATATATATATATAATATAAATATAATATATAGTATACACAATAAATGATATGTAATGTATATTATATGATATATAGAATATAAACATATAATAGTGTTATATATTATATGTTAAAAATACCATGTATTTTATATAGTATATATTATGTATTATATTAATATAACTATATAACAATTATTTATATATGAAATATATAATTTAATATATATTTATATATTTAATATATTTATATATTAACATATTAAATTTAATATATTTTAAATATATTAAATTTAATTTAATATATGAATATATATTTATATAATTAAATAAATATATAAATATATTTAATTTAATATATTCAAAACATATTAAATATGTATGTATTTAATATATAATATATTTAATTGTTAATTATATATTTTATTATTTATATAATATATATTTATTATTCATTATATATTAAATATATGATATATAATATTTAATATATCATATATTTAATTATGTATCAATATATAAAACATATATAATAGAGTATTAGTCATAAAGAGGAATGAAGTGACAGTACATGCTACAACATGTTATATGATTTCATTTATACAAAATCTTAAGAATAAGAAAATATGTAGAGATAAACAGTAGGTTAGTGATTTCAGGGGACTGGGTAGGTGGAGAATGGAAATTGACTGACAATTGTGTTTCTTTTGGGGATGATTAAAATGCTCTGGAATTAGAAGATGGTGGTGATTGCACATCTCCATAAATATACTGAAAAACATTGAATTATACACTTTAAAATGGCAAATATTACAGGTACATGGATTATATCTCAATTTTTGAAAAACATTTCCCTATTAAGTATTTGATTTGGTGTTTACTGAAAGCATTTAAGTAGAGGTATCACCATAGTATTTCCAATGCCTTACAATCCTTGGCCGAGAATAAGGTCTTAATGTAGAATCATGCCATAATACAACCGTATAGGACTCTAACTCCTGATTTTTGCTAACTATTCTATATTTAGAGCCAGGTAAATTTTTAGACTTAATGAGCACTAGTGCAACTTTTGATTCTAAGTTCCAAGGAACTCAGCAGTAAATATACAAATACAATTTTTTAAAGGCAAAGTTTATCTTTAAAAATAGCAAATCATAAATACATTAATATCTTCCTACCATTTAACAAAAAATGCTTGAACTTAATTTTTACTAATTACAAGCCACAAAATTAATACATTTCAAACACTTAACAGGAAATGCTATTCATTCATTCACTTTTCCATACATTTTTTATGAGACAGGCCCTCTTGTAAGTCCTAAAGATATAGATACAAAACAAAACAGAAAGAGAAATCTCTGTTTCTATTGAATTTATTCTGAACTGAGCATGAAACAGAAAATAATTTTTAAAGCAATATATCTAGATCTGACAAGAAACAGAAGCCACAATAACAATAAGTGAATTTTTAAAAGGGATTATTTACAGAGGTATAGCAGAAGTTGAGGAGGCTGGGTGCAGTGGGTGTCTCATGCCTGTAATCCCAGCACTTTGGGAAACCAAGGCAGGCAGATCATGAGGTCAAGAGATTGAGACCATCCTGGCCAACATGGTAAAACCCCATCTCTACTAAAAATATAAAAAAACTAGCCAGGCGTGGTGGTGGGCGCCCGTAGTCCCAGCTACTCAGGAGGCTGAGGCAGGAGAATTGCTTGAAACCGGGAGGCAGAGGTTGCAGTGAGCCGAGATCACGCCACTGCACTCCAGCCTGGTGACAGAGTGAGCCTCCGTCAAAAAAAAAAAAAAAAAAAGAGAGAGAAAGAAAGAGAGAAAGAGAGAGAGAAAAAGAGAAAGAGAAAGAGAGAAAGAAAAAGTTGAGGAAACAAATACAGATGGCAAAATATCCAGGGACCCATAACAGTAGGAAGCTGTTATATACCTAGGCAAGAAGTGGCGGAGTGCTGAAACAGTTTTATTGGAATAATACAAGGAAGAGCTGGGTTGTTCTGCCCAACAGACATTGTAGTTGTGAGGCTGTGGCTACTGCCTGAACCTTGGGATGAGGCAAGAAAGAAGTGGGGAAGACCTCTCTCTCCTGCTACCCTCTGATCTCCTGACAGTACCTTCCATTTGCTCAACTCAACTCAAAGACAGTGAGAAAGCCAGTGGTGATACAGCTCACCTGTGTCTGCACTCTGGAGCGTGGAAGAGTGGAGAATGAATGGACAGGAGGGAGGCCTGGAGTGCAAATGAGAGATAACCAACACAGACTGACACATAGCAAATATTCAAGAATTGTTTATTAGTGAATGCTTGACAAATTTATAATGGTATATGTTGACAAATATTGATGTGGTTTGGCTCTGTATCGCCACCCAAATCTCACGTCAAACTGTAATCCCCAATGTGAGGGGAGGGACCCGGTGGGAGGTGTTGGATCATGGAGGCGGATTTCTCCCATGCTGTTCTCGTGATAGTGAGTGAGTTCTCAGGAAATCTGAAGATTCAAAAGTTGGCACTTCCCCCCTCACTCTCTCTCTCCTGCTCCACCATGCTAAGATATGCTTGCTTCTACTTCGCCTTCTACCATGATTTTAAGCTTCCTGAGGCCTCCCATTCGTACTTCCTACTAAACCTATGAAGCTATGAGTCAATTAAACCTCTTTTCTTCATAAATTACCCAGTATCAGGTAATTCTTTATAGCAGTGTGAGAATGGACTAATATAAATATACATATATATGTATATTTATATATATAGTTACATAAAGATAAATGTGTTCAGAACTAATTTTTGTGTCTCTGTTCCTTTATTATACACACACATTCACAGATACTTCTATGTCAGTGCAAATTAATAAATACTTGTTGACCACTTAAAACTTACATAACTCTATGCTGAACAGTTTATACCTTACAAAATATTTTAACAAAAACAAGATCCCTGACCTCACTGAGTGTATTAGTAAGGTTGGCAAGGTAACATATGCAAATAGTAATTTTGGTGTGAGGAAGAATACTGTAACTCAAAGAAAAAAGTGAGAGCCTGAAATATGGAAGATAATTCCTCACACGTAAATAAAGTGACCATCATGGATGGGAGTGGCAAGGGACAGTGGCAGGACACTTGTTTTCCTTCTATACAGATAGGCATTAGGAACAGCACAGAGAAAGGTATTTGCTAGGAGGATTCGTGGGAGTTGAAATCATTAATAGAGATCAAAGGGATCTATATGCCAATCAAGCAAATAAATATTTTCATCTGTAGGCAATGGGAACCATTGATTTATGTTTTAAAGTAATCTTAAAGAAAGATGTGGTTATGAAAGAAGCTGCTTTCCATAATCCAGGTGGCAATGCCAACAGTCACAATGACAGTGGTTATAAAAAGAAGGAAATGACTCTAAGAAACAATTTAGAAATGAAATAACATGATGTGCTGCCTAATTGGATACAAAGATTATGGAGATTCAGGAGAAAGCTAGAGCTGAAAGCATGGTGATCCTCTTAAGAGAGGGAAAGATCACAAAAAAAAAAAGAGAAAAAAAGAGTTGGTTTTGCAAAAACCTGCAAGATGAATATGTTTTTAAGTATGATACCTCTTCGTTATACTTTCAGTTGCATATTAAGCATATGTCAGGCATCATGGTATGCACTAAATTTGCAAAAACAACAATATCAACAATACCTATCAGGGAGCAGATCTCAGAATGCGAAGTAAGAGTTTTAAAGCAATATGGGAGAGTACTAATCTACTTAAGTAGAGTATATTACATATGGAAGTTGGTAGGTAGGTGGGGTGCCTGGGGAGGTGATATCTGTGCTGAATCAACAAGAGTGAGGGTATTCCAGGTAGGAAAAGCAGCACGTGCAAATACCAAACAGCTGGGCAGGGTGTCAATGACCATGTGACATTTCAGTTTAAGTGGGCAATTGAAATCACTGGTCAGGCTTAAGAGAGAAGTGATGTCTGAATATGCAGTTGTGGATGCCATCCTCCAATGGAGCTGGTATGAAGCATAAGGATAAACTAGGATCCCAAGGAAAGAGTGGAGGTAGAGAAGAATTCTGGGGGAAATTTAAAGACCATTCTTCAAATGCAGTCTCCAGACAAGGAGCTTCATCATCACCTAGGAACTTGGTGAAAGCATGGAGTAAGCGTCTCCCTGCTCTTTTCTCTCCTCCCTTCGCTGGCCTACTGCCCTGGCCAGGAGTTAAGTGCCTTTGTGTGTGCAAACACTTACGCTTCCTCAGAAAAACCTATTCTCTGGAAGGATCTGATAAACTCATTTACTCTCAAAAAAAAAAAAAAAAAGTTTCTAAAAGAAAGATTTATTTAACAAGTTTCACTTAGTACAATACATCTAAATGGAAATCACAATACAAGGAAAGATTTAAACCAAAGCCTCAGAATTTCATACAAACAACATGACCAAACTCCTAAAGTATTGGTATTACATCTTAAAATTGTCCCATGTCCTTTAAAAAAAAAAAAGTAAAAGTGTATACTCACATGCCTTACAGGATATTAAATCAAAAAGTTAGAATTAGCAAACATGCCGAATGTCTTCATTCTGAATCATAGACACAGTTCCTATATTTGAGTTTTACAGAAAAGCATATTTTTCAACATGCATCCGAAGTTTTCAATGTGTTTGTGGTATAAGAGCAACATTTAACATAAGTGAAACTGCATTAATCCAAATACGCTTACTGCTTAGATACACTCCTACAATCTAGCTTGAGGAAAGCTGAAAATTGTTTTAACAGTTATGGTCAATACTGAACTTTGTTATTATGTCCTAGATGAATGTTTCTGTGTTCAAAATTACTGAGCTTGAAGTTTTAAAATAATCTCAACTTTCACTTTACAGTAAGCATGAATCACAAGCCTGTAATGCAAAACTGTTAAACTTAATTTTTGTTTTCTTAAAAAAGGAGAAAGAGAGAAGATAAAGAAAGAGAAGCTGATGAAGAGTGATCAGAATCAATTATATTTCCCATCTACCAATCCTACTGGATATAGTAGACGTCCCTCTCATTCCATTCAACTCCCATAAATGCACAAACTTTTATATCCGGAGTAGCTATTTACTGCTCCTTCTCTAGCTAAGCAAGGTTTGACCGATAATCACCGGAGTTTTCCTGCAGAACTTGGTCATATCCACTCACACTGTTCTGACCACCATAACTACTTCCATAACCACCACTCAGCAGGACCTCTATAACTAGACTGGTTGGGTAAGCCCATCCCTCCCATCATTTGGCTACCATAAGCACCACCACTTGCCCCTGCTGTAGAATTCAAAACCAGTTTTACATAGCTGTAGTCCTATTGAGTCAAAAACTCTGTAGTGGGGGCCCGGCAATATGAGTTTTAACCCTTCAGGTTAACTGCCGTTCAGGCGATGGTTATGAAGGTAAATTTTGAGATCGACTGTTACAGAGATTCACGAAAACGAACCAGTAAAAATGACTAAAATGAGCAATCACAGTGGTAGGAGAAAAAAAAATGAAAGGTGGAAATGTTTTAGAAACTCTGGGAAAATAGTTTCAAGACATGAAGTCACCTTACCAGGGCGTAGAACTGAAGAAAGGATGTGATGAGGGATTTAAGAGGCCTTTTCTTTTTGGTATTTGGGGATCTCTGGAAGAGAAGTTTCCATTGTTAGAAGATGGAAGGAAATCAACAGGAAACCTATCAGAGTGATGAGTACTCTGCATAGAAATAGGATATGGTGGTTTAATAGAGAGTGGGTGACTCAGTGGCTGCAGTAGATGGGGAATTGTATTAGGAGAGTGATGTGATAGATAAAGAATATAAAGAATTAGGAAGAAGACAATTGTTAGGTAGAGTCAGGAGGGGAAGATCATGCTCTGAGTTAGTGGTGGAGAGAGCAGAAAGGGGAGAACATCTTCAGCAAATGAGAGGCACAGAGAGCTAAGAAAGAGGAGTGGCTTTTTGGCAGCAGGGATGAATCTCTGGCAAGAACTTGATGTCTGATAAGAGAGAGGAAAGGATGTGAACAGAACAAATGCTGAGAGGAGAGGAGAGGGGATCCTGAGACAAGAAGAGAGGTTAGCCTTGGACTGGCATGAGCTGATGTCTTTCTAGGAGGAACAAATGACTAGAGCATGCCAGACTTGATATTTCATTTTAATTTGAATTAAATCTGTAGATGATTTAAAGGATGGATACAGTCTTTACAGAATGCTTTAAGTAAATGAAAAAGGTTTACAGTAAACCTGGGGAAGTAACAATGCATGTTTGTGTTTACTTCATGTCAATAAAAGATAAGGTTTAAAAGAGGGTTTCATTCATAAAGATCTGATGAGAATTTTTAATTATTAAAAAAGCCATGGTTTTTTAAATTATAAAAAAATGTAAGCAGAGAAAATTGATTTTCTGAAAATTCAGAGCTATCACCTAAATCAAGATTTCTTTTTTCTATAGAAGACACGTGGGATTCATTCATTCATTCAGTAGAAACTTAGTAAAAGACTACTAAGCATCGGCCAGATGCGGTGGCTCATGCCTGTAATCCCAGCACTTTGGGAGGCCAAGGTGGGCACATCACGAGGTCGGGAGATCGAGACCATCCTGGCTAACATGGTGAAACCTCATCTCCACTAAAAATACAAAAAATAAAATAAAATAAAATAAAATAGCCGGGCGTGGTGGCACATGCCTATAGTCCCAGCTACTCGGGAGGCTGAGGTTGCCGTGAGCCTAAATCGCGCCACTGCACTCCAGCCTGGGTGACAGAGTGAGACTCTGTCTCAATAAAATAAATAAAATAAAATAAATAAATAAAAAGACTACTATATGTCAAGCATTGTCTTTTTTTGGACACATAGTAGTGAAGAATAAGACCAGCTATTTTTGTCAAGGAGCTCACATTCTAGTTGGGAGACTGAACAAAAAATAAACAAGCAGATGTAGTAAATAAATAGGAATCATATCAAGTGATAAGTACTCTGCGTAGAAATAGGATATGGTGGTGTGACAGAGAGTGAGTGACGCAGTGGCTGCAGTAGATGGGGAATTGTACTAGGATAGTGATGTGATAGATAAACCACATTTATGTAATAATCCAATATGGTTCCATTATAGAGAGAGCAGAAGCATTGTGCCCCCATGAAGTTATTCAGAGACCCAGGTGAATGCCAACTCTGCCATGTGCAACCCTTGGCTTCTAAGCTTCCTCCAAATGATGACATCCAAGGAAAGGAACATGGAGGATGATACATTGGAGATGTTTAGTTTCCTGGTCTGGAAGTCACATGCATCACTGCTGCTGACATTCCATTAGCTCGTAGTCATAGAGTTACCCCAGTTCCCCACTGCTAGGAAACAGCCTATCTTAGTGCCAGGGAGAATAGAAAAAACAACTTTTTAATGTAGAGGTTAGCAGTCCTCCTACGAGGTGTCCGATCACACAGACTATAATGAGAAACTAATGGAGAGTCTTAGGGACAGAGTGATAATTTTTTATTATTTACATGCTTCAAAGAGCCCTGTGACTATGAATGATGGATCAGAGAAATACAAAAATGGGAATGTGGAAGCCAGTTAGAAGATTCTTGTAAGAGAAAGACAATGGTGGCTCAAAGGTGTCTTGGACTACAGTGCAATTCTTGTGAAGATATAGAGAAAAAGGGACACATGAGGATAAGCTTGAAGATCTTCAAATGAAAGATACAATTTGGAAAAGATCCAGACACAATTAATGAATACATAAACACATGTCTTCTCCACACACAGCTTCCTTAGGCCTTAACTCTTATTGGAGATGTGTGCCCTCACTTTAAAAATGTTGTATTAATTCTGCACCCAATTAACCTCAGTGGCCAGCTTTAGTTTTACTTGACAATGTTAAACAAGTATGGTTTTTGCCCTCCGCTGTGGTTACTGGATGCTTGGTTGATGTCTCCTTTTTTAAACAAAAAGAACAAGCATTTCAAGGAGCTCTTACAAGTTAAATCCTCTCTCCAGTTCTTCAGTAAGGTTGGAGATAAATCCAGGGGTGAGAATCTCCAACAGCTGGGGGTGCGCAGAGGGAAATAAAACTTATTTCAAGCACATGTGACAGTCATGATTCATAGTGGGAATCTGGGTCAGAATTTGCAGCTGGGGAAGCACCAGGAAAAGATTACTTGTATTATAAAAACATGTACTTAATTACAGCTCAAAGCTGGAGGTGGGGGTGAATTGCACAGCTGGAAGGAGAAAGCAAATTAATTTGTGGACTTTTAAAGCCCTCTTACAGTGAAATATGCCCCCTCCTGTTTTTTAGCATTGGGTTTTAACTGAAGAATTTTCAGAGTAGCCTCAAAGCAAGAGTAGGTGGGATGCAATGTAACAGCAAACAACTTACATTAGGATTTCCTCAGGCTTGTGAATTGTGAGAGCTTTGGGCTGTGGTTTCTTTTTATAAAGTAAACAAAGCCTGGCCCTCAGTCAGGATTGTTTTTCTTAATAGGCAATATCACCTCCAGAGATGATGATGCCCTTAGTAAACAATGCTCTTGGTATTATGATACAGACTCAATACTGATCATTGAACCCCTTAGAGAGACCCTGTTGACAGAACCTGGCACTCTACTATCCAGGAAATAAAGACAGTCAGATATATATTAAGTCAATATGTTAAAATGATGACAGTTGAATTAAAGTTTCTAAATCTTTGCATGTTAGTTATTCAATAACCCTGGTGACATAAAAATCTTTGCAAATTTCTTTGCAAATTTCACAATAACTAGGTTGTGTCTTTTTTTTGGTCATCGCATTGAGCAATGCAATGAAGTGCAGAATAAACTCACTGTTATAAAAAGTCCAGCAATGTAGGTGAAGCTAAAAGGTATGGCTACATTAACAAATAATTAATAATCAAGGCCACCTTCAGGAAAAATTCATAAAAAATTAAGTATCTTAAAGGAATTCATATCTGGATAGAGACATAGAGACCTTAAGTTTGGAATTGTAAACGAAATGTCAGTTGAAAATGAAAGCACAAATGTGGTAGATGCTAGGCTTGTCAATAACCAAATTTTTAAAAATCAGCAAGGCTCAGAGGATCTAAACCTTAACAAAAATCATGAGTCAGAATTCTGTCACTCACTATATTTGGAGATTAAGAAAACATTTTAAGGAAAAACAGAATATTTTAATTAGTGCATTTTAAAACGAATGCAATTTGTCTTTTTATGCCCCTGGAAATAGACTTTGAATAACTGTTAAACATTTGGAACAATTATAATAAGAAAGAATATGTACAATATAAGGAATCTATATTTTATTGACTCGTATAGTACTAATATTACATCATTTCATGCTAAGACACTAAGATAATGTTCAAATTTTAATTTTTTCTTTCTAAGTGTTCATTGAGAACTTAGTATGCAAAAGACACTGCTAAATCCTGTTACAAAATTCATATATGCTAGTAATTTTAGGTAAGTGCCATACATATAACCAATTTACAGGTATTAATGTCTTAATATGTTAAGTCCTAAGTAATTTTCAATCATTCATATTTGGATGATCTAATGATTAATCCTGATATCATAGATTTCTTACATTGCTAATACGTTTTAATTAATGCAAATTATTTACAAATATTTACAACATTGAGACTCTCTTTGGCGTTGGTGTGAATGATGGAATAATAGAATCGACATTGACTGGGCAGCCAGCCAACTCCATTCTCGACCAGATTCTTCAACTAAACTGGGTGCATAAACTTTCACAAATTACTTAGCTTCTGTGGTTTTCTAGTGTAGAAAATGGGTCAGTGGACAAGATTGTCTCTTTCATTCCTTCCATCTCTGAAAGCTGTAATTTTTATACGTTTCAAAATGGTAGCAATGTGTCATGTGTCTTTCCGGCCTCACATACCCATCATATATGCAAGCCACTGCAGTTTGTGCAATAATTCCTCCTACAAATACATCATATTCTGACTTCTAGATATCTTGGAGCTGTCACCCTATCTCCAAGGTAGGTCCAGCATTCACTTTTAATGGATCCTAGGTTCAGACTTACAGAAGAATGGGAAACACCGCAAATCCGCTAGTAACTAACTAACCTAACTTCACACATCACGGTTATCATTCCTAAACTAGCGAAAGAGTATGGAAGAAAGGGTGTGGACACGAATGCCTTCTCTATACCAGAGAAAATTAGCTTTCAATTTGTGTATCTTCAACTTCTCTAGAATAAACAAAAACTAGTTAGCCTAATAAGATCAAATGTATCCAGGATTCAAATCTAACTTTGAAATTTAATACTTAAGTTTCATCAAGAAGACGAAACATCAGGGCCAAGGAAATAGTTCAAAGCACCATGGATCTCAAAGAAAAAAGCTGCTGGTAATTATACAGCCAATAATAATTACAGCTAACATTGCGTAACTTACTATGTGTCAGGCCCTGTCCTAGGTGCTTTCCATATATTAACTAATTTAATTCATTTAGTCCTCATGACAAATCTTTGAGAAATGTATTGTAATTACCCATATTGTACAGATGATAAAACTAAGTAGCAGAGAGGTTAAATAACTCATTCATGATCATATAACTAATAAGAGGAAAAAATGGTATTCAAATTAAAAGTCTGGCTCTATAATTCAGACTCTTTTTCATTAATTTTTTATTTCCGTAGGTTATTGGGGAACAGGTGGTGTTTGGTTACATAAGTTCTTTAGTGATGATTTGTGAGACTTTGGTGCACTCATCACCCGAGCAGTATACACTACATACAATTTGCAGTCTTTTATCCCTCACCCCCTTCCCACTTTTTCCCCCTGAGTCCCCAGAGTCCACTGTGTCATTCTTATGCCTTTGCATCCAGCATAACTTTTGAGAAGACAGAAAACAACAACCACAGGACAGCTAACCACTCTGGCAGGCCGTTTTAAAGCCATGTTGCTGGATATGCCTCCGCTATTGGTAGTGGAACATTCCAGCTCTAAACTCCTCCCATTCTTCCCGTGAACAAATGTCCAAGGAATCTTAAGGAATTCCAAAGAAGCATAAAAATGGATCCTTGCCATCAAAGCGATTGCAGTCAAGTTTTGGTGGCAATATAGGGATAGAAAGGCAAGTTCTTGCCCTAGAATAGTGGGTATGGGTCTGGGCTAAAAAGGCAAGAATGATTAAGGGCTAGACAGAGGGGGTACAAGCGCAAATGTCTTTATTATTGTAGCTGATATGGTGCTTGAAAACCTCAAACTCTTCACTTACTTCAGTCAGAGCATTATAAAAAATACATATTTTATACAGGAATGATGTTACATAAAATTATCATTTGGAATGATATCATTTGGAAGAGTTGATTACATTCCAAATGATATCATTTGGAAGAGTTGATTACAACTCTTTTTGGTTGATTATTTTCCTTGATTATCATATTACCAGACCTGGTGCTTCCATGCACGACCCTCCCAACACAGGTGAGGTAAAAGGCCTTCCTAGACAAAGTCCCCCATGAGAGCATGGGTACCTAGCTATAACAGGAGGCACAGTGATGGGGCAGGATGAAAGTGGGCTAAAAATGATTATGGGCTTTATAATTCCACATGGTAGTCTTCTTGTTATAATTAGAGAAAAGATATTTGAGAATTAAGTGATTGAGAGGCCTATATTACATTTAGATTTGCTAATTGGAAAAAACAATTACTTTATTTCTCTCTACTGATCCCTAAGGGAAAATAAAAATTTCCACTGCACACAAGAGCAAAAGCTTTTCGTTTTTTTTTTTTTTTTTTCTCCCTTCTTTTTCTGTAAAATTCATTTTGGGTATCTAGGATCTTTTATAAAATATTCCAAAGGGCATCGCTGATCTTGGCTGCACTGTAACCACAATTTCTAAGACTTAATGCCCAGAAATTGTAGAGACTCCTCGAATGCCTAATGAACTGTTTTAGAAATCTGTTCTGTTTAGTTTTCCATTTGCTGGTTCCTTCTGCCATGTCCAAAGTTACTGTAAGCAGTTTGACTTCCAGAAACCAGATGCATGAAGTCTCTGAGAACAAGGGTTCCTTGGCTAAATAAACAAGCTTGGGAACCTATTGTCCTTTGCATCAACACTTTGCCCACAGACTGGTTCTGTGAGGTCAATACAATTCCCAGATGTATTACTAAATGTGTGAATTTTAGAAAGAGTAGGAACTAAAATATTGCCTTTAGAAATAACTACTTGGAAAAAATACATTTCCATATTTCAAATGCAACTCTTCTGGTTAGAACTGCAGACTTAACATTTTTTAAAAATATGCACGTACATATGTGTATATATAATAGACACACATATACGTACATGTAATATTGGTTTTTACACTATTTAATACATTATATTTTCTTTGTCCCTTCATTTTACTTAAGATAAATATTACTAAACACGTAGTTACTATTTTATTTCTTTTATTTTAATGTTGGCAAATAGATATTACAGTCAAAGTCAGAGATACAGTTTGAGTTTCTTTACCCCTATCTAATGGCTAAACAAGAGAATGTTAAAATGCTTGCAAGATTTAGGCAGCATACAATTTCAGGATAGGTACTTTAAAAAATGTGGTACAATATGTAAGTTACCAGAGGCACTGCTGAGTAGAATATTTGGAGAAAAATAATAGTAGCCACCATTTAAAAAGTTCGGGGGGTGATGCCTGGCAGGGTGACTCATGCCTGCAGTCAGAGCACTTTGGGAGGCCAAGACAGGAGGGTCGCTTGGGACAAGGAGTTTGAGACCAGCCTGGGCATCATAAGGAGACCTTGTTGCTACAAAAGATTAAAAAAGAAAAAATCAGGTATGGACCATATGATTGTGGTTTCAGCTACTCTGGAGACTGAGACAGGAGGATCACTTGAGCCTGGGAGGTTGAGGTTGCAGTGAGCCATGATTACGACACTGCATTCCAGCCTGAGCAACAGAGCAAGACCCCGTCTTAAAAAAGTTTTTTCTGGAATGCAAAATAAAATGGAGATATGAGCCTACTATTAAAATTCTACATTTTCTTTTTATTCTCTTTTTTTTATTATTATTATTATTATTATTATACTTTAGGTTTTATGGTACATGTGCGCAATGTGCAGGTTACTTACATATGTATACATGTGCCATGCTGGTGCGCTGCACCCACTAACTCGTCATCTAGCATTAGGTATATCTCCCAATGCTATCTCTCCCCCCTCCCCCCACCCCACAACAGTCCCCGAAGTGTGATGTTCCCCTTCCTGTGTCCATGTGTTCTCATTGTTCAATTCCCACCTATGAGTGAGAATATGCGGTGTTTGGTTTTTTGTTCTTGCGATAGTTTACTGAGGATGATGATTTCCAATTTCATCCATGTCCCTACAAAGGACATGAACTCATCATTTTTTATGGCTGCATAGTATTCCATGGTGTATATGTGCCACATTTTCTTAATCCAGTCTATCATTGTTGGACATTTGGGTTGGTTCCAAGTCTTTGCTATTGTGAATAGTGCCACAATAAACATACGTGTGCATGTGTCTTTATAGCAGCATGATTTATAGTCCTTTGGGTATATACCCAGTAATGGGATGGCTGGGTCGAGTGGAATTTCTAGTTCTAGATCCCTGAGGAATCGCCACACTGACTTCCACAATGGTTGAACTAGTTTACAGTCCCACCAACAGTGTAAAAGTGTTCCTATTTCTCCACATCCTCTCCAGCACCTGTTGTTTCCTGACTTTTTAATGATTGCCATTCTAACTGGTGTGAGATGGTATCTCATTGTGGTTTTGATTTGCATTTCTCTGATGGCCAGTGATGGTGAGCATTTTTTCATGTGTTTTTTGGCTGCATAAATGTCTTCTTTTGAGAAGTGTCTGTTCATGTCCTTTGCCCACTTTTTGATGGGGTTGTTTGTTTTTTTCTTGTAAATTTGTTGGAGTTCATTGTAGATTCTGGATATTAGCCCTTTGTCAGATGAGTAGGTTGTGAAAATTTTCTCCCATTTTGTAGGTTGCCTGTTCACTCTGATGGTAGTTTCTTTTGCTGTGCAGATGCTCTTGAGTTTAATTAGATCCCATTTGTCAATTTTGGCTTTTGTTGCCATTGCTTTTGGTGTTTTAGACATGAAGTCCTTGCCCATGCCTATGTCCTGAATGGTAATGCCTAGGTTTTCTTCTAGGGTTTTTATGGTTTTAGGTCTAACATTTAAGTCTTTAATCCATCTTGAATTGATTTTTGTATAAGGTGTAAGGAAGGGATCCAGTTTCAGCTTTCTCCATATGGCTAGCCAGTTTTCCCAGCACCATTTATTAAATAGGGAATCCTTTCCCCATTGCTTGTTTTTCTCAGATTTGTCAAAGATCAGATAGTTGTAGATATGTGGCACTATTTCTGACGGCTCTTTTCTGTTCCATTGATCTATATCTCTGTTTTGGTACCAGTACCATGCTGTTTTGGTTACTGTAGCCTTGTAGTATAGTTTGAAGTCAGGTAGTGTGATGCCTCCAGCTTTGTTCTTTTGGCTTAGGATGGACTTGGCTATGCGGGCTCTTTTTTGGTTCCATATGAACTTTAAAGTAGTTTTTTCCAATTCTGTGAAGAAAGTCATTGGTAGCTTGATGGGGATGGCATTGAATCTGTAAATTACCTTGGGAAGGATGGCCATTTTCACGATATTGATTCTTCCTACCCATGAGCATGGAATGTTCTTCCATTTGTTTGTATCTTCTTTTATTTCCTTGAGCAGTGTTTGTAGTTCTCCTTGAAGAAGTCCTTCACATCCCTTCTAAGTTGGATTCCTAGGTATTTTATTCTCTTTGAAGCAATTGTGAATGGGAGTTCACTCATGATTTGGCTCTCTGTTTGTCTGTTATTGATGTATAAGAATGCTTGTGATTTTTGTACATTGACTTTGCATCCTGAGACTTTGCTGAAGTTGCTTATCAACTTAAGGAGATTTTGGGCTGAGATAATGGGGTTTTCTAGATATACAGTCATGTCGTCTGCAAACAGGGACAATTTGACTTCCTCTTTTCCTAATTGAATACCCTTTATTTCCTTCTCCTGCCTAATTGCCCTGGCCAGAACTTCCAACACTATGTTGAATAGAAGTCGTGAGAGAGGGCATCCCTATCTTGTGCCAGTTTTCAAAGGGAATGCTTCCAGTTTTTGCCCATTCAGTATGATATTGGCTGTGGGTTTGTCATAGACAGCTCTTATTATTTTGAGAAACGTCCCATCAATACCTAATTTATTGAGCGTTTTTAGCATGAAGGGTTGTTGAATTTTGTCAAAGGCCTTTTCTACATGTATTGAGATAATCATGTGGTTTTTGTCTTTGGTTCTGTTTATATGCTGGATTACATTTATTGATTTGCGTATATTGAACCAGCCTTGCATCCCAGGGATGAAGCCCACTTGATCATGGTGAATAAGCTTTTTGATGTGCTGCTGGATTCGGTTTGCCAGTATTTTATTGAAGATATTTGCATCAATGTTCATCAAGGATATTGGTCTAAAATTCTCTCTTTTTGTTGTGTCTCTGCCAGGCTTTGGTATCAGGATGATGCTGGCCTCATAAAATGAGTTAGGGAGGATTCCCTCATTTTCTATTGATTGGAATAGTTTCTGTCTGTTAGAAGGAAAACTAACAGAAAGGACATCCACACCAAAAACGCATCTGTACATCACCATCATCAAAGACCAAAAGTAGATAAAACCACAAAGACGGGGAAAAAACAGAGCAGAAAAACTGCAAACTCTAAAAAGCAGAGTACCTCTCCTCCTCCAAAGGAACGCAGTTCCTCACCAGCAATGGAACAAAGCTGGACGGAGAATGACTTTGACGAGCTGAGAGAAGAAGGCTTCAGACGATCAAATTACTCTGAGCTACGGGAGGATATTCAAACCAAAGGCAAAGAAGTTGAAAACTTTGAAAAAAATTTAGAAGAATGTATAACTAGAATAACCAATACAGAGAAGTGCTTAAAGGAGCTGATGGAGCTGAAAACCAAGGCTCGAGAACTACGTGAAGAATGCAGAAGTCTCAGGAGCCGATGTTATCAAATGGAAGAAAGGGTATCAGCCCTGGAAGATGAAATGAATGAAATGAAGCGAGAAGGGAAGTTTAGAGAAAAAAGAATAAAAAGAAATGAGCAAAGCCTCCAAGAAATGTGGGACTATGTGAAAAGACCAAATCTACATCTGACTGGTGTACCTGAAAGTGACAGGGAGAATGGAACCAAGCTGGAAAACACTCTGCAGGATATTATCCAGGAGAACTTCCCCAATCTAGCAAGGCAGGCCAACATTCAGATTCAGGAAATACAGAGAACACCACAAAGATTCTCTTCGAGAAGAGCAACTCCAAGACACATAATTGTCAGATTCACCAAAGTTGAAATGAATGAAAAAATGTTTAGGGCAGCCAGAGAGAAAAGTCAGGTTACCATCAAAGGGAAGCCCATCAGACTAACAGCGGATCTCTCAGCAGAAACACTAAAAGCCAGAAGAGAGTGGGGGCCAATATTCAACATTCTTAAAGAAAAGAATTTTCAACCGAGAATTGCATATCCAGCCAAACTAAGCTTCATAAGTGAAGGAGAAATAAAATACTTTACAGACAAGCAAATGCTGAGAGATTTTGTCACCACCAGACCTGCCCTAAAAGAGCTCCTGAAGGAAGCGCTAAACATGGAAAGGCACAACCGGTACCAGCCACTGCAAAATCATGCCAAAATGTAAAGACCATCGAGACTAGGAAGAGACTGCATCAACTAACGAGCAAAATAACCAGCTAACATCATAATGACAGGATCAAATTCACACATAACAATATTAACTTTATATGTAAATGGACTAAATGCTCCAATTAAAAGACACAGACTGGCAAATTGGATAAAGACTCAAGCCCCATCAGTGTGCTGTATTCAGGAAACCCATCTCACGTGCAGAGACACACATAGGCTCAAAATGAAAGGATGGAGGAAGATCTACCAAGCAAATGGAAAACAAAAAAAGGCAGGGGTTGCAATACTAGTCTATGATAAAACAGACTTTAAACTAACAAAGATCAAAAGAGACAAAGAAGGCCATTACATAATGGTAAAGGGATCAATTCAACAAGAAGAGCTAACTATCCTAAATATATATGCACCCAATACAGGAGCACCCAGATTCATAAAGCAATTCCTGAGTGACCTACAAAGAGACTTAGACTCCCACACATTAATAATGGGAGACTTTAACACCCCGCTGTCAACATTAGACAGATCAATGAGACAGAAAGTCAACAAGGATACCGAGGAATTGAACTCAGCTCTGCACCAAGCGGACCTAATAGACATCTACAGAACTCTCCACCCCAAATCAACAGAATATACATTTTTTTCAGTACCACACCACACCTATTCCAAAATTGACCACATACTTGGAAGCAAAGCTCTCCTCAATAAATGTAAAAGAACAGAAATTATAACAAACTATCTCTCAGATCACAGTGCAATCAAGCTAGAACTCAGGATTAAGAATCTCACTCAAAACCGCTCAACTACATGGAAACTGAAAAACCTGCTCCTGAATGACTACTGGGTACATAACGAAATGAAGGCAGAAATAAAGATGTTCTTTGAAAACAACGAGAACCGAGACACAACATACCAGAATCTCTGGGATGCATTCAAAGCAGTGTGTAGAGGGAAATTTATAGCACTAAATGCCCACAGGAGAAAGCAGGAAAGATCCAAAATTGACACCCTAACATCACAATTAAAAGAACTAGAAAAGCAAGAGCAAACACATTCAAAAGCTAGCAGAAGGCAAGAAATAACTAAAATCAGAGCAGAACTGAAGGAAATAGAGACACAAAAAACCCTTCAAAAAATTAATGAATCCAAGAGCTGGTTTTTTGAAAGGATCAACAAAATTGATAGACCACTAGCAAGATTAATAAAGAAAAAAAGAGAGAAGAATCAAATAGATGCAATAAAAAATGATAAAGGGGATATCACCACCGATCCCACAGAAATACAAACTACCATCAGAGAATACTACAAACACCTCTATGCAAATAAACTAGAAAATCTAGAAGAAATGGATAAATTCCTCAACACATACACCCTCCCAAGACTAAACCAGGAAGAAGTTGAATCTCTGAATAGACCAATAACAGGAGCTGAAATTGTGGCAATAATCAATAGCTTACCAACCAAAAAAAGTCCAGGACCAGATGGGTTCACAGCCGAATTCTACCAGAGGTACAAGGAGGAACTGGTACCATTCCTTCTGAAACTATTTCTTTTTATTCTTAATTCATAGATGAGATAACCCCTTCTCAGAAACCTTCCAATTAATAAATATATCTTTTGTCATTTGATATAATAAATCATTAGCCCTCTGTGGAAGTAATTCAAGAAATTGCCTGCAAAGTGTGACTGAAAAATAACTTACAGGTAAGGTTATACAATAAAATGTGTCAGCTGAGACTTGTGGTGCCAATCATATGTCTATTCTCCATATCAGAGCACTAAGTTACAGGAAGGAGTCCCAAAGACCTGGGGGCCAGTTTGTGGGCTGTACAGACAATTGCCCATGTAAGCCTGAAGTACACATCTCAGTTATAAAGCTGAATCTGAGAACATGACTTAAAGTAAACCTCCACCATCATGTGTTGTTTAACAGTGGTGATACATTCCAAGAAATGCATTGCTAGGCAGTTTTGTTCTTGTGTGAACACAGAATGTACTTACACAAACCTAGGTGGCAGAGCCTATTAAGGACCTACACTGTATGGTGTAGCCTATATGCTCCTAGGCTACAAAGTTGCACTGTACCACTGTAGACCTCACAAATGCTGTATACTTAGGCTACACTAAATTTATTTAAAACAATTCTTTCTTCAATAATAAATTAGGCTGGGCACAGTGGCTCAGGCCTGCATTCTCAGCACTTTGGGAGGCTGAGCAGGGGTGATTGCTTGAAATTAGAAGTCTGAGACCAGTCTAGGCAAGAAAGCAAAAATCAGTCTCTGTAAATAATTTAAAAATTAACAATTATCTAGTCATGGTGGCAGACACCTATGGTCCCAGCTACTCAGGAGGCTGAGGCAAGAGGTTCGCTTGAGTCCAGAGCATTATATAAAGTACATATTTTATACAGGAATGATATTACATTAAATTATCATTTGGAACTAATAAACTCCTTTTGGTTGATTATTTTCCTTGATTATCATATTACCAGATGTCTTCTTCCAGAATCCCTCCTGAAGGACCTATTCTTCTTGAGAAGTAGGTTTATTTACACCAGCATTACCACAAATGCATGAATAATGCATTATGCTATAAAGTTACCATGACTACAATGTAATAAGGTGATAGAAGTTGTAAGCTCCGTTTATAATTGTATGGGGACTACCATCAAGTGGTCCACTGTTGACCAAAATATTATGTGGCAGCCGACTGTATTTCCAAAACGTGAGCTAAAACTGGGAGGGGAGTTGGTTCTAAAAAGCAGATTCCATTCACTGTTGGGCAATTATTTAGGCTACAATAAATTCACAGTGAGAATCACAGACTTGCCTCTCACCTCTATCAGAAACAGACCAATATAATGAAAATCAATTCATTTTCTCGAAAGAGTAATTCACCAAAACTACATTGACATTTTGTTGTTTTACCATGATCTTGTTATAGCCAGTCGATAGCGTGCCCTCTAAAGGAAAAACTCTTGGCTCTAACCTACCACACAATCATAGCTGCATTATGCACGAAAAAAAAAAACAAAACTCACAAGTGGACTATCTCAAAAGGTTATGTATGGCTTTTCCCACAGTTATTTCATGGAAACCCTTTCCTTCAGAGCATCTAGATAAACTAGTGGAACACACTTTGGGAGAGGATAACCTAGCACATAGGAAAAAGAGATCCTCAAAAGCAGAAATTAGCAGAGCCCATTCAAACACTGCCTAAGGAAGGTGTCTTGGTGCCCAAACTCTGTGACACTCTGGTCTTTTGGGAGGATTGTTCTTGTTGAGTCATCTGACTATCTCATAAGACTGTGACTTCCTGCTTACTGAGCAATCATTTGGTTACAGTTTGGTTCCCATGGAGATCTGCTTGTGTGAGAGAATGTGCTCGTTGGCCAACATGGTCACTGCAGCCCATACTTTGACTTAGGACTTCCTGTACTTTCAGTCCCTCAATCTTTTCCTTTCTTTGCTTTGCTCCTCATCCAACTTGAATCTCATGAGTTATTCCAGAATTTTGATTTGCCTTTTGCCAATATTCTAAACTCCACCCTCTCATTTCTCTATCTTTTCTTCTTATTTGTATGTTGAAGTCACAGCTCTCGATGAACTTTAACTATCTGTTCTTTTGACATTTGCACCCGATCTGCTGAATTCTGATGAAGAAAATCTGAAAATAATTGCTGAATTTATGGTTATTGACCTCAATTAAGCCCTCAAGACTGCCTAGAGAACATTATGTTTCTTATTGCACTCAGTCTCCAAAACTCCACAGTGATTTGTTTAAATCTTCTTTATTGTTGTCGGATCTCCAACTCCCCTATCCCTCTGCTTTCCTCTACAGAGAAGATGAAAGGTATCCAGAGGGAGTATGGTCATCTTCCCACCAGAAAGCATATTAGCCTGCTAAACTTGTATGAGTCTTGTCTTTCTTCCTTTTTATTACAAAGAGGGAATAGTATCACTTCATATTTAAGGCCAATCCAATAGAGATGCATTGGTTCACTATTCTTACCTTTCCAGAGACCTTATACTACTAAATATCACTGCTCTTCCTCATATTCATTTTTACTTTTAACCGTAGCCTTTCTTCTCAGCATAAAATATGCTCATATCTCTTCAATAAAACACACACATATACACACATGCACACATGCACTGTACCTACTCCAGAGACCTCTTCTCCCACAACAGCTATTGTTCTGTCTCTTCTTCCCTTCCCAGCTTCTCTCAAAAGCTCTCTGTATTTACTGTGTCCTTTCTTTAACTCTCTTTCATAATATCTGGGGGCTTTTTAAAAACGAATTGATTTAAACTAGCTTATTAGCTTATTATTTTCCTTTTGAATATGTTTTTGAGTCAATTTCAATCATTTATGTTTTCATAGAACTATCAATTTAACCTCAGATGTCCAAATGGATCTATATAAAATTGTAACGTGGATCTGTCATAATTTTTATGCAATTTTGATAGTTTTAGCTGACTCCTTTCACATTCATAATGTTATTTTTTCTTTTTTACTTATTCTTTCATCAGACTTTCAAAACTTTGTGCAATTCAATAAAAGTTTCAAATAACTAGTTTTGAATTCATTTTAAAAATTCTTATATTTGTAGGTCTAATTATTGGTTTCTCTTACAACTGTTATTAATTCTTTTCTTTTACCGACTTAAAGTTTACTTCATTGTTCATTGTTTGTCTACATTTTAATCTTTCACTTAAAATTAAATGCATTTAACAGTATAAATTACCATCTTGGTATCATCTTTTCATTGGTATCCACTTTTCATTGATTTCATGGTATTACCATTTAATGGTCATTTATTTATAAATAATCTCTTCTTTTGGTTTTAGCTTTTGCTTTAAGCCAAACCTTATATAAGAATGTATTTTTAACTCTTTATATAATGTGTCCCCTTTGATTTGTAATTTAGAGAATTACTTGATATTTTCTTCATAGTGTAAGACCTTGGCCAGGTTTTGTAATATTCATGGGTGTTTGAAAAAAAATGAATCCCTTTAGAGATTGTCTTAGTTCATTTGTGCTGCGATTAAAAATATGTTAAGTTGGGGAATCTACAAACAACTGAAATTTATTGCTCACTGTTCTAATGACTAGAAAGCCTAATATGAAGACACTGTGGTGAGGGTCTAGTGAGGGGTTTCTGCTTCCAAGATGGAGACTTGTTGCTGTGTCCTCATGTGGTAGAAGGTGGAAGGGCAAAATAGATAAACAGCTCCTTCACACCTCTTTTATGAGGGATCTGTCTTCATGACTTAATCTCTTCCGAAAAGCCCCACCTCTTAGTACTTTCATATTGGTGATTAAGTTTCAACACATAAATTTTGAGGGAACACATTCAGACCACAGCATCTCACCTGTGATCCCCCAAAATTCATTCTCATATATAAAATATATTAGTTTTATCCCAATAGCCCCAAAAGTACTAACTTGTTCCAGCACCAACCCAAAAGTCTAGTTTAGAGTCTCACCTAAATACCATCTGAATCAGATATGAGTGAGACTCAAGATATGATTCATCCAGAGGCAAATTTATGTCTAGGTCTGAACCTGTGAAATCAAGAAGTTATGTACTTCCGAAGTACAATGGTGGGACAGGCATCAGATAGATATTCCCATTCCAAAAGGGAGAAATATGGAAGAAGAAACGGGTAACAGGTCCCAAGAAAGTCTAAAATCCAACAAGGCAAACATTAAATTTAAAACATTAAATCTTCAGGCTTGAGCATCATCTTCTTTGACTTCACGTCTTGCCTTCCAGACACACTGGGATAGGAACTGGACCCCAAAGGTCTTGTGTGGCCCTGCCCCCATGTTTCAGCTGAGTGTAGCCCATGTGACAGCTCTCAGGTGTCTGTGGCTCCCCTAGGCTGGTGTTGCATACTGGATTTACAATTCCGAGGTCTCAGGGTGGCCCTATCTTCATAGCTCCCCGAATCATGGTCCTACTGGGGACTCTCTGGAGTACCCCTGCCTCTGTGGCCATTCTCTACCTGTTCCACAAGACTCTCCAAGGAATCCTTTGAAATCTAGATGGAGATAGCTATTCCTCCACAGCTTTTGCAATCTGTGTACATGCAGAGTTGGAATCATGCAGGTGTCACCAAAATTTACCACTTATGCCCTTTTGGAAGGGCTGCCTGAAATGGACCTGGGCCACTTGAGCCATAGCTAGGGTAGCCAAGAAACACTGCACCAGAATGCAGGGAGCAGAAACTTGAAGTGAGCCTGGGCAGCAAGCCCCAAGTTTCCATGGGTGTCTCAGGCCCCTCCTTTGAAATTGGTATGCCCTCAATGCCCTGGTACTCTGGGCCTGTGATGGGAATGGCAGTCATGAAGATCTCTGGAATGCTTTTGAGGTCATCTTTCTACTATCTTAAGGAATAGCATCTGGCTTCCTAGTATCCATACTCATCTCCTTATCAAATGTTCACTTAGCCACACCCTTGGTATTCTTTTCCCCATGTACTTTTTTATTCTTGACATGGCCAGGCTGAGAATTTTCCAGATCTTTAAGTCCTAAGTCCCTTTTGATTATAAATTCCATCTTTAAGTTGTTTCTCTCTTCTCATATTTCACTATAAGCAGTCAAGAAAAGCCCTGCAGTACCCTGAACACTTTGTTTAGAGATTTCCTCCCCCAAATAGTCTAGTTATTTTCTTAAGTTCTGCCTTCCACAAATCACTAGGATGTGGACATCATTTAGCCACATTTTTTGCTACTACAGACTTATATTTAGTGTCATGAGGGAATATCCATGTTCACATTAAGTATTAAATCAGATTATAAAAATGTGTGCATGATGGTTCCATTTGGTTGCATGATATATTTGTATGTGCATATATATATGTAATATATATAAGTACCTATATATTTATATTTGATAACAAATACATATATGCAAACACATACATTGCGCTGGCCCTGAACCTCATTGGTCAGCATTATTTTCTTATTACATCTGGTTTATGGATGTGTTGGACCAAACTGTTTTTTTCCAGGTAAAGTATCTGATGTTTTCCCCGGGCAGAGTTTTGGAAAGCTGCTGGGCCTTCTCCATGGCTCCAACTCCCACTAGACATACCTGCTGCAATCCTAGTTTCTCTATTATGATTCTAGATTCTGGAACATGACTCTCACCTCTGGGCCCCTCTAATTGCTTCTCCCTTTGTTCCTTTCTATTAAGGGTAGTAATGACTTTCTCTTATTGTCAATATCTGGGTGCCCTATTATCTGCAGTTTGGCTTCTCCATCCTTCCATCATCAGTGTAGCCAGCGTTAAACTCCCTTGGTTTTAATTCTTAAGAGTTCCTACCTTACTTGTTGGGTCCTGAGGAACACACACCTTAACACACAAAGACAGAAACAGAGAAAGTGTGTTGGAACCTAAAGTGACCCCCAGGCAATCTTACTCCAGAATCTACTCTCTTGAGCACCATCCTAGATCTTTCTCTCAATTGAATTTACTCTTGCCTGGAATGTTTACATAAATTTTGGTTAAGTCCCTTAGTCTACACTTTGGGAACACCAATGTGCTCCCTGAGGTTTCTGCATATTTCTATAATCTAATAATCTTGTGGCTTCTTGTTCTGGAGCTCCTGTTCTCAGTGGAATTAATGTCATTTATCTTCCTGCTCTACTTTAAGGCCGATCTCTTTAGTTTCTTGGTCTTTTCTTGAATTCATGCCTACTGGGCCTCTCTTTTCTCACTCAACATGGCCAATTAAGATACTTTCCTAAATAAAGATAGTTCTCAACCTTGAAAGATCTCTAATGCCAGCTACTAAAGTAACAATTTCTCACTTATTCACAGGAGTTATTTCTGGCTAGTAAGATGATGAATGACTGTTTTATGTTAATTTTTAATTTTATAGTACTCTTGTGGGATTAAAATAATTCTGCCAACCACAATAACTATTTGCATTTTCCTAAAGAAATAAACTTGCTATGAATTCAGAGCCATGTAAACTGAATTCACCACCACCAATAACTTGTGGTACATTTTTCAAGCAAAGGAGTAAATGATTTAATACATAGGCTTTAAGAATGAATGTTTTTTTTTTAAAAAAAAAAAGAAGGAGAGAAGGGCTTTATTCATTTTCATGCCCAGAAAGAGATAATTATTGTTATAGAATAATTGTTTAGGTTCTACAGAGTAAACTATTTCTTAATTTTAGAGTTACACAAAGTGATAAGAAAAGAACAGAAAAACTGTCATGGATGTATTTTTCAGGATATAACTTTTTCTCTCACACACAAATTCCAAAAGAAATGGAAATATATTGTTGGAATTGTATGAAATATTAGTTATGGTAAATGGATCACTAAAAGAGGTTTATATATTTTGAGATTCAGTAATTTCATTTTAATGGTGTTTGTTGCAATGAGATTTCACCTGTATAGATCCCTGCACAAGATAAATGCATAGAGGCATAATAAGAACATGAAGAGTGAATACTAGTGACTCAAATCTGGTTTATGAATATCTAGGTCAAAAAAAAAATCCCTACAAATAACAAAGATACTTTTTTTACTAAAAGCAAAAGAGACCCTGGAGGAATAGGTGGAAAACAAAAGAGAGGGCATGCCAGGCATGGTGGCTTATGCCTGTAATTCTAGTGCTTTGGGAGGCTGAGGCAGGAGGATTGCTTAAGGCCAGGAATTAGATACCAGCCTGGGCAGCATAGCAAGACCCCATCTTTACAAAATATTTTTTAGAAGAGAGAGGATATGTAGACAGATAATTTTAATTTTTCTTTCAGTTCACACACAGTTCTTAGCTAAGATTGTTAAACATCTAAGTGACAGTCAACGTGCAAGAGATAAGAATCAAAATTCTTTCTCTCAGAGAACTTTCACCCTAGAGGAAGAGCAGACAAATACTCATAATACAACAGAATGTGACACATGGATTGCAGAGATACTTAGAGTGCTATTGAAACCCAGAAAATTGCAGGAAGGAGTGGAGATCAAGCCGTGTCTGAGACTTAGGGAAATGACAAAGACTGTCTCCCTGACAAGCTTTAGTCAGGCTCATCTAAGCCATCTTCTCAATTAGGCCTCAGTCTTGACACTAGCCCTATCTTTGGTGTGATTAGCCCAGTCTTAGCAAAGAATCCTGCTAGTTCATCCCCCAGCCTTAAATATCTAATCATCCTTGATATTTAATCAAGTTCTTCTTCCACTTTTGATGCATAAGTCTTTTGCCTGCTTTTAGCAAGAATCTTGTTAGATCAGTTTTTTATAAGAATCTCTTTCCCCTAGATTTCTCTTCTTAGTACTTTTCCATATACTGACCCCCTTCTTTGCTCCTTGGCTATAATTCCCCACTTGCCCTTGTTGCATTTAGAGTTGAACCCAATCTCTCTCCCCTATTGCAATATCCCTATTGTGAGTCTTGAATACAGTCTTCCTTACCACTTTAATGAGTGTCAGAATATTATTTTCCTTAACAGAAGGCTTCCTTGAAGGGGCTAGCATGACACTAAGTCATGAAGGATAAGGAAGAGCAGATGGAGGAGGGGGCAGGTGGTGGGGAAGAGCAGTGAATAGCATTCTAGGGTGAGGACAGACATTTGGAAGGGCAGTTGGCTGGGACAGTCTGTGGCTGGAGAATAAGACGCAACTGACATAATGGTGTGGGATGAGGCTGGAGACGTTGGCCAGGGGCTGCTCATGCATGAAGGGCCTTGTGTGCCATGCCAGTGAGTTTGCATTTACAGTAAACAACATTTTACCCACTGCAGGAATTTTTTTTTTTTTTTTTTTTGAGGTGAAGTCTCACTCTGTCACCCAGGCTGGAGTGCAGTGGCATGATCTCGGCTCACTGCAACCTCCGCCTCCCGGGTTCAAGTGATTCTCATGCCTCAGCCTCTTGAGTAGCTGGGACTACAGGTGCACACCATGACCGCCTAATTTTTTATATTTTTAGTAGGGACGGGGTTTCACCATGTTGGCCAGGCTGGTCTCGAACTTCTGACCTCAAGTGATCTGTCCACCTCAGCCTTCCAAACTGCTGTGATTACAGGCGTAAGCCACTGTGCCCGGCCCCCACTGCAGGATTTTAAGCAGAAATGTGACACTGTTAGATTTGTATTGTATTTTATTTATTTATTTATGTATTTATTTATGTATTTATTTATTTATTTATTTTTGAGACAGAGTCTCGCTCTGTCACCTAGGCTTGAGGAGTGCAGTGGCACAATCTCAGCTCACTTCAACCTCCACCTCCCAGGTTCAAGCGATCCTCCTGCATCAGCCTCCTGAGTAGCTGGGATTACAGGCATGTGCCACTATGACTGGCTAATTTTTGTATTTTTATTAGAGATGGGAGTTTCACCATGTTGGCCAGGCTGGTCTCAAACTCCTGGGTTCAAGTGATCCTCCCGCCTCAGACTCCCAAAGCGCTTACATGTGTGAGCCACCAGGCATGGCTAGGTTTGCATTTTAGAGAGAACTTTGTAGCCACTATGCTGAACATGCAATAAGGGCTGTATGTTTGGTGGGCTACGTGCCTCATGAGGAGGCTCAAAGACTAGTGAGTAGTGAGTATCTGAAGTGGGAGCAGACGGTGGAAGAGATGGGTGGGACTGGATCCATTCACCTGGGTATCTATGAGAACATGAGTATTGAAATAAGGAGTAGAGGAAAGAAATTGTGATTCCTGGGTTTCCCTGATTGGAGTGTCTGAAAGGGTGGTGGCTTATTTATTTAAATAGAACATATAAGAGGAGGAGAGAGTTTTAGGGAAAACACGATGATTTCATTTTTTTCATTAAATCCCATTATGAGAAATTTAGAGAATGGAAATTGCTAAACGGCTGTTCTGTCTTTTGGAATTAGCTGTGTAAGACCAAATTACAGTAATTCATAACTATAATCATTCTAAATCCACTTGATTTTAATATGTTTCAAATATTTTTTACTGTGTAATTTACAAGAAAATTGTTCTATATTAAAATGGTCATTTTCTCTAATTGCATATTGCCAAATCAGGATAGACTATGAACAGAAATGCATTTGGGTAAATTTGCAAGGCAGTATTAGCTAGAATTGCTGAAGTAGCTTATTGCTGAGCCCTCCTGGGTAGGATAGTACAGAAGATACCAGGGATGTCTTGTTTTTTGATTGTTCATTTACACTGATAAACACAGTGAATTTAAATCATCATTATTGATGAACCTCTCTCTTTTTTCTCTCTCATTGAGATATTAAATGTAAATACTTCATAGATGAGCTGATTCAAAAGAATGTTTTCAAGTTGTCTTTGACAAAGACAATTTTAACTGGAAAGCACAGTGCAGAAGAGGTTTCCAGAAAAAAAAAAAAAAACTTGCTCAAATATAGATAGAAAATGCATGTCGAAATAAGATTTACTAAGCCACTGGTAAATGGTTTAAAATGTATGTAAATATCAACTTTGTTTTTGCAAATACCATTGGCTAGAATATGTGAACAGATGATTATTTTCAAACGCTCCTCACAAAAAGACAATTCAGACAACAATACTGAATGGAAACACGCATACATCCTCATTTTCATCTTAAGGAGCTAAATAAGCAATATTCTCATATCCCTTAAAAACATTCAGCAACATGAGCCATATACCAATTTTATAATAAAACTGTAAGATTGTTAATATATCAGGTGATAAAATTATTCACAAAATGTATATTGCTGGTGAATCCAGTTTTCAGAAATATGTTTATATAGATATGCAAATAAGAAAAAAATCAGTAAATATTAGTTGTTGGAATTGTACCAAGTACAAGTGGAAAGAGGCTAAATGTGTGAAGGTAAACTATCAAACACAGTATAAACTCCTAGTGTTAATTTATTTGTAAGAAAATGTTGTATTTATACCCAGGAAAATGGGCATGTAGGGAAAAAATCATTGGGCCACTATGCAGTATCACTTTGGATGAAAGAAAATACTTTGTTATAAGTCAATGGAATAGAATCATTACAATATCATCTTGGGTTTTACATTCTAATCCTAGAATTATGCAGAACAGCAATAGGAAGTTTTCTTTCCCAGTAGTAGTAGAAAGTGTGAAAGATGATAATTTATCATCTTCTATAAAAATGATTTTTAAAAATTAAAAAATAATTTCAAGAGGCTTTTTATTTTTGTCTACAGCTTGAAGTAGTTTAGTTTCTTCCATCTGATAAAATTGAGAATATTTACATTCATTTTCAAATTTTAAAAAACTTTGTATTATAAATAAATATATAATAACAAATGTCCCGGAACCTCAGAATATGTACTAGCATCCAACTAATATTAAGTTTGATAGTATATATATATGCATTTAAAAAAATTCTTCACAAGGTAGCATATGACCTATTGGAGGATCAGATTTAACCTAATTTTCTGACATTTTCCCCAAGCAACTTGTAGACTGGATTAGATTTTTTTTTTTTTTTTTAAAACTGAAGGGTGACTCAAATTATTACTAGCTTTTTAAAATAATGGAATAATGAAAAATACATACTACAGGGCACAGCATTGAGAAAAGTCAAGTAGTACAGGAAGTAACCGCAGCATTTACTAATATGCTCAGCCAAGAACATAATTGCCAAAATAACCTTGAAAAGGGGCAAAAGTACTGAATACTGCAGTGGTGATTATGCTGATTTCAATTACTCTGGTTTAAATGGAATGAAATAAAGCTCTAACTCCGTTAATTAACAAGCCTATCCACAGGTGATCTCTAAATGCTTTGCGTATAACTCCTATTAATGCAGAAAACGTACATGCCTAGAAATGGCACATCTGCATATTAAACCCAATTATGCAGTTTACAAGAGAACTGGCGTTCTTTTATTTTTCCACAAGAAAATTATAGTGAAGAGTAGAGAGAGAAAGAGGAAAGAGCGCGGCAGAGGGAATGTTGCATACATTAATGAATAATGATCCAGAGGCAGTGCCTTTCTTGAATTAGTTCATTTTTAAGAAGAACAAAGGGGCCATCCTGCTGCGTACGTTTTCAGCAGGGATGCCTGACTGGCTTATTTTTGATCTGCACCCATGATGTGGTTTCAATTAGCAGTAGCACTTACAAAACTAGTAGCAGTCATTGTAGCAGAAAATATTAGCCTAAAGGGGTTGAAAGGCACTTTAGATGTATGCAGGAGATGTCTAAGAGCACTGTGCTTTAACTTCTCCATGGCTAACCATCCATGTCCATAATAGTCCCTTTAACTTTCCAGAATATGAGGTTGGTGTCTTTTCACATCTATATCATGCTCCCTAACTTTGTTTCTTTTCTTTTTTTCCCTGTCTAACTCTGTCTGGGGCAAAGTCAAGAGAAAACTTCTACTTTCATATTCAATAATATAAGCTTACATGTCTTCAGCATTAAAGAAATTACAACACACATAAATTAACTCAAATCCACTACTGATATCTTGATAAAATTTTTCCAGATAGGACCTAATTAAAATAAAAAGCTTCTGCACAGCAAAAGAAATAATCAGCAGAGTAAGTAGCCCACAGAATGGGGGAAAATCTTCATAATCTACACATCTGAAAAAGGACTAATATCCAGAATCTGCAAAGAACTCAAAGAAATCAGCAAGAAAAAAAAACCAAACAAATAATCCCATCAAGAAGTGGGCAAAAGACAGGAATAGATAGTTCTCAAAAGAAGATATACAAACAGCCAACTTACATAGGAAATATTGCTCGACATCACTCATCACTGGGGAAATGCAAATCAAAACCACAATGAGATACCACCTTACTCCTGCAGGAATGGCCATAATTTAAAAGTTAAAAAACAATAGATGTTGGCATGAATGTAGTAGAAAGAGAACACTTTTACACTGCTAGTGGGAATGTAAATTAGTACAACCACTATTGAGACTGTATAGAGATTCCTTAAAGAATTAAAAGTAGAACTCTACCATTTGATCCAGCAATTCCTACTACTGAGTATCTAGCCAAAGCAAAAGAAGTCATTCTATGAAAAAAGACTCATGTGCATACATGTTTATAGCAATACAATTCACACCAACCTAAGTGCCCATCAACCAACGGGTGAATAAAGAAAATGCTATAAACCATGGAATACTACTCAGCCATAAAAAGGAATGAGATAATATCTTTTGCAGGAAATTGGGTGGAATTGGAGGCCATTATTCTAAGTGAAGTAACTCAGGAATAGAAAACCAAACATTGTATGTTCTCACTTGTAAGTGGAAACTATGCTTCCACTTATAAGTGGAAGGCTATTCTCATAAAGATGGAACACTCAAAAGGAAATCATTATCCCTGCGGTACTAACCTTTGCAAGTCCAAATAGTAAAACCCACAAGGCTGTTCAAGAACAGCCTGACCAACATGGTGAAACCCCGTTTGTACTAAAAATACAAAAATTAGTCAGGCATGGTGGTGTGCACCTGTAATCCCAGCTACTCAGGAGGCTGAGGCAGGAGAATTGCTTGAACCCTGGAGGCAGAAGTTGCAGTGAGCTGAAATCGTGCCATTGAACTCCAGCCTGGGTGACAGAGCGAGAGTCCGTCTCAAAAAAAAAAAAAAAAAAAAAAAAAAGAATGATATGATGGATTTTGGGAACTTGGCAGGGAAGGTTGGGAGGTGGGTGAGGGATAAAAGACTACATATTGGGTACAGTGTACACTGCTCAGGTGATGAGTACACTAAAATCTCAGAAATCACCAATAAAGAATTTATCCACGTAACCAAAAATTGTTGAAATAAATATTTTTTTAAAAAGACAGAAAACTTCCAAAAAATAAATTTCAAAATATGAAGAAAGGCTAAGGAAAGAAAAGATTTATGGAGCAACTGCCTTTCTGGGACATGGGCAGAAAACAAAACAAGAAAAAACCCAGGAGAATGGTAGGGACTGTTTTTAGTGTTAGTACACCCTTCCTGAGATGTTCCAAATCACTGACTAGGAAAACCCTGACACAACAGAACTGCTAGCTGAAAAAGCAGCTCAGCTTGTTGGTGTTTCTCAAGATGGCTTGTGGGTTTTACTATTTGAGCTTGCAAAGGTTAGTATCCCAGGGATAATGATTTCGTTTTGAGTGTTCCATCTTTATGAGAATATTACCTACCACCATGTGTGCAGTTGCAACTTGCTTATGACCTTCAGAACCAAAGGTTTTCCACATGTCATCTAAGACTAATGGAATCAAAGAGAAAATAACAATTTTTTTCTGTATAGTTATAAAGAGATGAAATCTTTGAGAACACAGTGAAATGTGGACTATAAAAACATATTTAACAATATACAACATAATTTACATAAATTCAAATACCTATGCCAAAATTATTTACCTGTTACCAACAACTGTCCAACTCATGGGTTGGCAAACTATGGCTCAAGGACCATATCTGTTCTATTGACTGGAACACAGTCACACTTACTCATGTATGTACTGCCTGTCTGCTTACCTGCCAGAATAGCAAAATTGAGTTTCTATGATAGCAACTGTATGGCCCACAAAGCCCAAATTGTTTATCATCTGGCCCTTTATGGAAGAAGTTTGCTAATACCTGTGGTGGCTTATTCTTGATTCAGAGAAAATTTAAATGCTTTCATCAACTTTTCCTGAATCATTATGCCTCTAGAAAAAAAACTAAAGAAAAAAATTTCAAGGATACACATTCAACTTTTATATAAACAGGTATGAAACAAAGTGTTGATAAACAAAAGCCCAATAGGACCACAAACAAATAGTATTAACTGCCTTGCAGTTGATGAAGAAGCTGTCGATGTCAGAAACCAAGACAAACTATAAAGCAGAGGCTTCAAAGAAACAAGAAACCCAACTTCCAGATAATCCCAGTTTTTTTTCTTCACCCTAAATACGACATTGCCTTAAAACCCCTCTTCTCTATCAACCAAGAGGTAAATCAAGATATATTCCTAGATATTCAGAGACAAATATTCACAAGCCATGTGCCTTCTTTAAATAAATTTCTACGTTAATATATTTTTAAAATAATAAATAGTGTTTAAAGTAAATCAATGGTTTAAACAAAATATACAATTAATGAAGCCTTGCAGGTGCAACAGAAAAAAGTCTCTATTCAAATAATTAGAGGCAAAAAAAAAAAAAAACAGCAGAAGAATCAGAAACGGAAAAATCAAAGGGCAAGATCTCAATCCAGAATGAGTAAGAACAGAAAACTATCCTGAGAGCTATTAGCAAGAAGTTATTATCATCAATATTGATTTATTGGTAACTTACACTTGTGTATCTGTTGTGAATGATGAATACTTACACACACATATATACATATGTCTATACATACATATACATGTGTCTATATGTGTGGGGGTGTGAATATATATATATATATACTGTTTAGAATGTTATCTATATGGTTTTTAATATTGATTAAAATTTGTTCTCAACTAGTCCTTTAAACTTCTATATAAATTCTCAAGTAAAATAATCCTTGAAGTTATTTTAATGTGAAGGTAAGGTTATAAGTATAATAGATTATAGCTTCCATTTATAAATTACACAAGTAACAGCTATATTATTTTTCTGACTACATAAATTAATACAAATAATTCCTTTCTTGCCACTTATTCGTATCTATTGTTGATTCATTTATTGCATTAAAGGTATTTGTTAAACACCTAGTATGCCAAGAACTAGTTGAGGTGCTTTTGATTCAGCAGTGAGCAAAACAGAAATCTCTGTCCTCATGGAGTGAAAAATCTAGTCCATTATACAGATAACTAATGGGCAAATTTGGCTGGTCTAGATTCAAATATATATTCTGATCTAATCACTTCTTGTTACATCCGCCATTACTACTTCAGCCATTATCTCTCATCTGGATTATTTCATGATTTTATTAACTTCCTGATTGTTCTACCTGCTTCTGCCCTTTCCCTTACATTATATTTTCCATGTTAGAACTGGAATAATTGTATTAAAACCTAACTCAGATAATATACCTTCTCTCCTGAAAGTCCCCAGTATTTTTCCATCGCATAAAAATAAAAGAAAAAATCCTACTCTTGCCTCTGAGTGTCTACTCTCAGCTTCATCTCTGACCTCATCACCTACAACTCTTCTTGTTCACTCTACTCGAAAACCACAAGCTCTGGGCTTGCTCCCTGAAAACGCCAGGAGTAAAGAAACACCTGCTTCAGGAATATTAAAGTTGCTGCACTCTCTGCAGACAGTCTTTCTCTAGAAATTAATATGTCTTGTGCCTTCCCTTCATTCCTGTTTCTGCTCAAATGTTACGTTATCAGACAGAACATTCTTGTTATCCCATTTAAATTAACTAACATCTCATACATCATGACCATCTCCTTCCTGTGTCATTGTTATTCATGGTATGTATGAATACCTGTCATGATTTATATGCTAATCATTCATTTGGTTGGACATTGGATTATTGTAAATATTACTACCCATTTTCTTCTTTCCACTTTTTCTAGATCCTCATGCTTTCTATATATCCTGTATATTGACTGTATTGCTCAGTAAGATTAAATGTCTTCATGACCTAATTTCAACTTTTACAAAATCTGTTCCCAGAATTCACTGAAATAATAGAAACTTAGAAAAATAGAAGATTTTAAAATCTTAAAATTGTGACATATAGCATACCTCATAACTTTTTATGTACAGTTGATTTAAACTAAGGAATAATTAGTTTTGAAAGTCTTTCCTATCGACCATCAGAGATTTATTTTTAATAATTTACATTGTTCAATGTCTAGTTATACTTTATCAAAATTATTAAAGGTATATGGACATCTTTTTGTTCTCTCATTTTAAAAAGTACACTCAGATATAATACATACCCTATGTCAAGAAAAATTACATACACACACACACATATATACATGTATATACACTGCAAATCCATGTAAACTAAGAAATGAAAATGCTTTTACTTTGAGACAGGGTCTCACTTTGTCACCCAGGCTAGAGTGTAGTGGCATAGTTACTGCTCACTGTGGGTGGCCTCCACCTTCCAAGTTCAGGTGATGCTCCCACTTCAGCACCCTTAGTAGCTGGGACTACAGGCATGGATCACTCACCACGCTTGGTAGGGACAGGGTTTCACCATGTTACCAGGCTGGTCTCAAACTCCTGGGCTCAAGAAATCTGCTCACCTTGGCCTCTCAAAGTGCTGGAATTACAGGTGTCCACCACTGTGCCTGGCCTGAAAATTCTTTACTTTGAAAGGAAGAGGAACCACAGAATTCTTCTAAATTTACCAAATATAGTGTAAGTTACTAAACACCACTGTATTAGTTCATTTTCACACTGCTATAAAGAACCGCCTGAGACTGGGTAATTTACAAAGTAAAGAGGTTTAATTGACTCACAGTTCTACATGACTGAGAAGTCCTTAGGAAATTTACAATCATGGTGGAAGGCACCTCTTCACAGGGTGGTAGGAGAGAGAAAGAACTGAGTGAAGGGGGATGCCCCTTATAAAACCATCAGATTTCGTGGGAACTTACTCACTATCATGAGAATAGCGTGGGGGAAATCAGCCCCATAATTCAATCACCTCCCACTGGGTCCCTCCCATGACACGTGAGGATTATGGGACTACAATTCAAGATGAGATTTGAATATGGAAACAGCCAAAACATATCATTCCACTCTTGCCCCTCCCAAATCTCATGTCCTCACATTTTAAAACACAATCATGCCTTTCTAACAGTCCCCCAAAGTCTCAGGTCATTCCAGTATTAACCCAAAAGTTCAACTCCAAATTCTCATCTGAGACAAAGCAAGTCCCTTCTGCCTATGAGCCTGTAAAATCAAAAGCAAGCTAGTTACTTCCTAGATACAGTGGAGGTACAGGCATTGGGTAAATACACCCATTCCAAATGGGAGACATTGGCCAAAACTAAGGGGCTACAGTTCCCATGCAAGTCCAAAATCCAACAAGACAGTAATTAAATCTTAAAGCTCCAAAATAGTCTCCTTTGACTTCATGTCTCACATTAAGTTCAGGCTGATACAAGAGGTGAGCTTCCACGGCCTTGGCTAGCTCTGATCCTGTGGTTTTGCAGGGTATAGCCCTACGTCTGGCTGCTTTAACAAGTTGGTGTTGAGTGTCTGCAGCTTTTCCAGGTACATGGTGCAAGCTGATGGTGGATCTACCATTTTGGGGTCTGGAGAATGGTGGCCCTCTCCTCACAGCTCCACTAGGCAGTGCCCTGGGGGTACTGTGTGGGGGTTCCAACCCCACATTTTCCTTTCACACCACCCTAGCAGAGGTTCTCCATGATGACCCTGCCCCTGAAGTGGACTTCTGCCTGGAGATCCATCATTTCCATACATCCTCTGAAATCTAGGCAGAGGTTCCCAAACCTCAGTTCTTGACTTCTGTGCAGCCACAGGCTTAACACCATGTGAAAGCTGCCAAGGCTTGGGGCTTGCACCCTCTGAAGCCATGACCTGAGCTATCCCTTTGTTCTTTTTAGCCATGGCTGGAATAGCCAGGACTCAGGGCACCAAGTCCCTAGACTGCACACAGCATGGGGATCCTCGGCCCAGCCCACAACACCATTTTTTCCTCCTAGGTCTCCAGGCCTGTGATGGGAAGGGCTGCCACAAGGGTCTTTGACATGTCCTGGAGACATTTTCCCCATTTTCTTGGTAATTAACATATGGATCCTCATTACTTATGCAAATTTCTGCAGCCAACTTGAATTTCTCCTCAAAAAAATGGGTTTTTATTTTCTATTGTATCCTCACGCTGCAAATTTTCCAAACTTTCATGCCCTACTTCCCTTTTAGACATAAGTTCAAATTCTAAACCATATATTTATGAATACAAAAAACTGAATGTTTTTAACAGCACACCAAGTCACCTCTGCTGCTTTGAAATGTTGTCCACCAGATACCCTAAATCATCTCCCTCAAGTTCAAAGTTCCATAGATCTCTAGGTCAGGGACAAAATGTCATCAGTCTCTTTGCTAAAACATAGCAAGAGTCACCTTTATTCCAGTTCCCAACAAGTTCCCCATCTCCATCTGGGACCACCTCAGCCTGAACTTCATTATCCATATCACTATCAGCATTTTGGTCAAAGCCATTCAACAAGCCTCTAGGGAGTTCCAAACTTTCCCACACTTTCCTGTCTTCTTCTGAGCCCTTCAAACTGTTTCAACCTGTTACCCAGTTCCAAAGTCGCTTCAATATTTTCGGGTATCTTTAGAGCAGCACCCCATTACCCAGTACCAATGTACTGAATTAGTTTGTTTTCACACTGCCATAAAGAACTGCCCCAAACTCAGTAATTTATAAAGGAAAGAGGTTTAACTGACTCACAATTCCACATAGCTGGGAAGGCCTCAGGAAACTTACAATCATGGTGGAAAGGAAACTTACTATCATGGTGGAAGTCACCTCTTTATAAGGTGGCAGGAGACCGAATGAGAACCAACAGAAGGGGGAAGCCTCTTATAAAACCATCAGATTTCCTGAGAACTGACTGTCACAAGAATAGCATGGGGGAAACTGCCCCCATGATTCAATTACCTCCCACATGGTTCCTCCCGTAACACATGGGGATTATGGGAACTACAATTCAAGATGAAATTTGGGTTAGGAAACAGCCAAACCATATCAACCCCTTAATATTTACCAACAGGTTTCTCAGGTTTAAGGCTACAGAATTAATATGCATGAACTTTAATTCTGACTAGATGCTTATTGTGGCATTCTGATGTGCACCTCCAGGTTGAGTGGAATCAGTGCAAACTCTCTTGGTCTTTATTTCTTCAGATTAATTTTCATCATTATTTGATTTGTTATTATTTTTACACTCAGTAAATGTGCATCTTTACTTAACAAAAATCCAGTATCCAAAAATCCAGCACATTTTGCCTAGTGTAAACTAGGGTTAAAAATAGATACTACCTAAAACTTAAAGTATAATAATAATAAAATAAAATAAAAAAATAAAAAACGAAAATAAATAAATAAATACTACCAATACTACCAAAGTTCTCTTCCATAGTTTAGCTAATAATGATAAACCATAAATGAAAACCAGGCTAACAAATGACAATGACTTAAAAATAAGCTGATTAAACACTCTGTCTCAATCCTGATTCCTCAACCTCCTACTTTCTATTGCATCTTTCCCAATAACACTCATACAACTCTGGACTCACCCATGACAAGCAAGCAAGCAAACAAATGCCACCTTTTCTCCCAAGGGAGAAAAGTGGAGCTGAGACATCAGAGCCTTGTCAACATCACAAGCCTTCAGAAGCTCTACCTTCCAGGTCAAGAAATGCCAATTCAAGGAAACAAGACAATCTAGGTTTAATCCTGCCTATTCTGTCTACCAATGATTAATTAACTCCCTTTATACTATATAACCTCATATGTAAATGAGTATTATAATAATAGAACCTACTTCAGAGAGTCATCATGAATAATTATAAATAATGCTTTACAGGTAGTTGCCATAGTACCTGGAATTTGATATATGATCAGTAAATACTGGTATGGTTATTAATCCTTATTAATTCTTATTCTATACCACTACTTCACCTACTGACTGGTAGGGATACAGTTCTCTCATATGTTTTACTTGCAAAAAAGATCTATGTGTGCCCTGAAATCTATTCTTACCATTATCATTGTGATGAGGGGCTTCATCATTTTTCTGAAAATGATGCCAGCTAGTTGGAGAACCCTGCCTATCTCCTACAATTTTGCCCAACCAATATTCCTTAAATACTGTCTCTGCCATGTTAGTCCTCTGCTCTCAAACCTTCAGTGATACCCTCCACATCACCACAGTAAGACTAAATTTCTCAGCCTAACTTTCAAATCTGCCTCCACTCAAAACTCATCACTTCATGTTTTGTAGCAATGGTGCTCTCATCACCAACACTATCCCTCACCCTGTTGCCTCATGGCTCATGATGACAGCATGGTGTAATGAGATCTCTGGAATCAGGATGGTTGAGTTGAAAGCGTGGCTTTCCCAGTATCTGCAGTAGGCAGGTTACTTAATCTCACTAAACCTGAGTTTCTTTCTGTGTAAGATGAGACTATTAACAGCAAAATAGATTTTGGGGGGATCAAATAAAATAAAGCCATGTAAGATCAAGTGAGGAGGCTGAACCTTAGGAAGCACACAGTAAATATTAACACTTCCAATGGATAGTGCTTTGGTTCAGCTTTCTTCATTCCTCTGCCTAGCCAGACCCTTCTCATTATTTAAGACTGTCTCTGGTCTACTTCTTGGGAAACCTTTATTAAAAAGCTCTACACTATTACCACAATGTTCCTTAGTGCTCATATTTTGTACTTTCCCGATAGGTTATAAATCCTTTAAGAGCAGAGGATTATATTTTATCCTCTAGTAGCCTCCATGGTACCTGATGAAGTACTGCACAGATTTTAGATTCTGCCCAAACTGTCTAACCACACTGTTTCCTCAGGAGCTATTGGACCAGAAAGTGAATAGGTGTTCATTATACTTCCCTGACTCATATGACTTAACACCACTTGTCCACATGTGTAGCACTTACATGCTAAACAACTGTGGGTGAGACCTACAATTAGAGCAAAGATGAGGAGATAGAACATCAACATCAGGCAGCGGTCCCCAATCTTTTTGGCACCAGGAACTGGTTTCACGGAAGACTATTTTTTCCATGGTAGAGGAGAGGGAGTCAGGGGATGCTTTTGGGATGAAACTGCTCCACCTCAGATCATCAGGCATTGGATTCTTATAAGGAGTGTGTAACCTACATTCCTCACATGTGCAGCTCATGAAAGAATTGGTGTTCCTGTGAAAAGCTAATGCCACCACTGAGCTAAGAGGAGACTGAGCTCAGGCGGTAATGCTTACTCCCCTGCTGCTCACACCTCTTGCTATGCAGCCTGGTTTCTAACAGGCCATGGAGCAACCAGTCCATGGCACGGGAGTTGGGGACCCCTGACATAGAGTATGGTCAAGATTTTACCATCATACTTGTTGAAACAAACCGTTTTTACTATGTCTTTTTCTATATCTTCTGTTCTCTGAATAATATGTAGATTTCAAGGGTTTGTTTTCAAGTAATAATTATATTATGTCTGTTCAGATGGCATACAGGTTCGTATTTTGACAGGATAAAAGGCAAATAAAAGTTGACCAAAAAATCTATGAATTTTACTGAGAAGTATAACACTTTATAGGTACCAACAGATGACTCTTCTCTCCTTGAGTACTTTTGTTCCAGGAACAGAGATTATAACCTAACTTAGCCCTAAGAGGCCTACTCATGATAGACATGTTAAAATTGACATTAACAAAATTGAGCATTAAAAGAGGCATTATATTAAGTACTAAGAAATACCACCCATTTAAGGCCGGACACAGTGACTCACGCCTGTAATCCCAGCATTTTGGGAGGCCGAGGTGGGCGAATCACGAGATCAGGAGATTGAGACCATCCTGGCCAATATGGTGAAACCTCGTCTCTACTAAAATGCTAAAAATTAGCCAGGCATGGTGGTGCACACCTGTAGTCCCAGCTACTCAGGAGGCTGAGACAGGGGAATCACTTGAACCCAGGAGGCGGAGGTTGCACTGAGCCAATATCGTGCCACTGCACTCCAGCCTGGCAACAGAGCAAGATTCCGTCTCAAAAAAAAAAAAAAAGAAATATCACCAATTACCTTTGTAATATTGATAAAATAGTGAATGATGTTAGAAACAATGACATAAACTTGCATTTGGATTAGTTTATTTGAATATGCTTATGCTCTGCTATATAAATTTAATATAGTGAAAAATAATGCTATTTGGAAAAAAAATCCTTGAAGAGGTATCTAATGTAAAAGTAGATTAAAACTGTCTATATGTGTACATGTGTGGCACCTTTTTGCTTTGGAAATAGATGTATATGTAATATATGTTATAAGTGTATGCATAACATACATTACGACATATGTTATACAAGTGATAACATTTATTAAATATTTGTGAAATAAATTATAAAAATAGCTGTTTAAATGAAAAATAATTTTTCAAGAACAAATACAGTAGAAATTATGTTAAAAAGACATAAATATGTTGGTCTTTGATTGGTTTTATTATTGAATACACTTAATTTTAGACTTTTAAACTTTTACCTTGCACAAGAAGTCTATTCACCTGTGATAGGCCACCTTGAAACAATATGAGGAAAAAAGGTTTATCTGATATTAGTAATGTTATCTCTCATAGTAAAGAAAATAAATCCAGTTTCAGGGAGATTTGTGGCAGGAATAGTGTCTTTGTGAAGCACTTCCCCAAGCATGCTCACATACGTACATATCAGCCAGTCATTTGACAGGGGTCGCCCCCAAGAAGGTGGCATGCCTACCACAAGGTGCCTTTCAACAACCGAGGGAAAATCCTGGAGCAGCATTCAACTGAGCAAGTCAGCCTCCAAAACCCTAGTAGCCGAGGGATGGAGTGTATCTGGGAGACACACGACAGCATCCACTACACTGATCTTGTTAGGTGATTTCTTAAGTGGTGTCAATTGAGGAAAATGATGAGACAAGTCTCAATCATTTTAGGAGATTTATTTGCCAAAGTTAAGGACACACCCAGGAGACAGATCTAAGCCTTTCTCCAAAGATGATTTTGAGGGCTCCAAATTTAAAGGGGAAAGGGTGGGAGATTGAGAAGTACATGGGTTTCATGTAAGTGACTCTGTATTTTTTACATAAGATGACATAAATAAAAGGGTCAGAGGAAAAATGCAGGGAATCTGCATTTTACATAAGACAATGCAGACAAAATGGGGTAGGGGAACTATCAGATATGCATTTGTTTCTGGTGAGCTGGAGTAACTGCACCTGTAAAGATAAGCTATCAATTTCCATTGCCATGGGAAAATTTTAACAGCTCACTAGGAATTTCCTTGTGGGCAAAATATGGGGGAGGAATGTAGCGTTTCATCTTGCAGCCATGTTATTCAGGAACTAAAAGGGGGAAGCAGGTTTGCAGGACCCAGTTTCCAGCTTGAGTTTTCCCTTTGGCTAAATGTGTTTGGGCCCCCAAAATTTAATTTCCTTTCACAGAGATAAACCTTTATGTTTGCTCTTTCTTCTTCCACACTTTCATCAACATTTTGTTGTGTGCTTCTCCTTCCATGGCCTAGCTGCCACCTTCCTGACCTTATCTTTGCAACTTTCCAAAGTCCTCAAAACCCTTCACAGAATACGCTGAATTTTTCTTTGCTTAAACTGAAAGCTGACTCACCTCTAAGGATATAACTTTCAGCTCTAGTGACAACTACATGTTTTCCTCTACCATACTGGCACATGGCAATTCACATAGATCAACCTTGTCCTTTATCCTCACTGCCGGAGCTTTTTTTCTTCCCTCCTTGGAAACTCTTAACTGGAAATTTTCTCCTCTACTCGTCCTTCTTTCTACCAGCTAATGAAGTCCTTCTCACAAAGATGGCGGCACATGCCTCATGGTATTATTCTGTAGCCCACATCCTGGCCCCATCCAGGTGACTTCATAGCCACATGCACAATCTATGAAATGTTCTAGTCTCTTCATACTTAAGGAGTGGTCCAGGCCGGGTGCGGTGGTTCACGCCTGTAATCCCAGCACTTTGGGAGGCCGAGGCGGGTGGAACACGAGGTCCACGCTACCCCGTCTCTACTAGAAATACAAAAATTAGCTGTGCATGGTGGCGGGGGCCCGTAGTCCCAGCTCCTCGGGAGGCTGAGGCAGGAGAATCGCTTGAACCCGGGAGGCGGAGGTTGCAGTGAGAGGAGATTGTGCCATTGCACTCCAGCCTGGGCGCAGAGCCAGACTCCGTCTCAAAAAAAAAAAAAAAAAAAAAAAAAGAGTGGTCCACAGGCCAGCGACATTGGCATCACCTCAGAACTTTGTAGAATTCAGAAATTCATCCCCTTACAGGGCTACAGACTTAGAAACAAAATTTTAATAAGATCTTGAGGTGCGTGGTACACATATTGAAGTTAGAAAAGCTCTGTCCTAGACTATTCCTTGACATAGTCATCTATGATCTTCACAGGCCCTCTACTTTAGGACACCTGTTCTTTGACTGCATCGAGCTCAGCATTGAGACGTCTAGACTATTGATGCTTTAATTTCTTCTCACAAATTGACACCCTTTTGGTTGCTGTTGTTCCTCATGAAACTCTTGGAAGGACCTGTAACTCTAACTTGCCAGGTGAGATGTTCCCTAAATTTCCAAAAAGCATCTATATTACCTTTAGTGCTATAAAAAATTAGCAAAGTCAAGTGAAGCTGGGGTGGTGTGTACAGTGCTTGAGCTTGCCTCATTTCTCATCTTTGACTTTAGTTTCTGACTTAAATTGAAATAGATGATTAATATTTACATCATTGTTTATAGTTTATGAAGCAATTTTAGGCACATTACCTCATTTGGCAATAAAAATCAAGTTTTACAGTAGAAAAAGCATTCCATTTTACAATCAGACAGTTCAGATTGAGAGAGAAAAGGCATGTAAGGTATTCAGATCTCATAATCAATCAGGGACTCAACCTTAGATCCTCTGATTCCTACTTCAGCCCATATTCTATGGCACTTAAAATACTGCCATTTATTCTAGTATTTCATGCCTATTAGAACATCATGTGATTTGACATGAAAACAAATGAACTTATACTTCTCTAATCTGAATTTGTATTACCTGAATAAAGGAATGGGTTTTTACCTACGAATCCTTTTACATTGTAATATAATTCCATTCAATGAAATATTAGAGTGAATTATTTAAATATCATAACATTAAAAATGACAAAAAAGTCAGCTTTAATAGAATTGACTTATTCCATCATTTTGTCTGTGTAATTCTAGAGGATATATATATTTATTTCTTCATCCTGTTTGGCTGTTTAGCAGTAGACATGCTGTTACTTTGGTAAGTCTTACTTATTTATAATTCTTGACACAGATGGAATCAAAATCTTGATTTTAACTATTTCTAAACTTTCTGTGATAGGAATCAATAATCACAAAGCATAGTCTTTGTTACCATTCAGATAGACTGTTTGGATATATTCAAGTTATCTGTTTCATTTCCACCATTTGTAACAGACACTATTAGGTACTATGACCCAAATGTTCAATTAGAAATGATCTTGTTTTTGAGGAATTTACAACCTACTGTGGGAAACAACAATGTAAGACAGTAATAGAGTCTTTGATAATGATAACAGAATAGAAAGTAATTCAAAATATGAGACTGTCAGAAGAGGGAAGAGCAAATTAGCGGAAGAAATTTACAAAAGAAAGAGCATTTGACTTGAATCTTGAAAAGTCAGAGCCATAATGAAGGGAATGGCATGTTAGTCACTAGAGAAAAACATGACAGTGGCTTCACAGCAGGTAAGTAAAATGGAGGGTGATGTGGTTTGGCTGTGTCCCCATCCAAATTTTATCTTGAATTGTAGTTCCATAATCCCCACATGTTATGGGAAGGACCAGGTGGAGATAATTGAATCATGGGGTTGGTTTCCCCCATCCTGTTCTTATGATAGTGAGTGAGTTATCATGAGATCTAACGGTTGTATAAGGTCCTTCCCCCTTTGTTGAGCACTGATTCTTCTCTCTTCTGCCACCACGTGAAGAAGAATGTGTTTGCTTCCCCTCCCACCATGATTGTAGGTTTCCTGCGGCCTCCCCAGCCATGCTGAACTGTGAGTCAATTAAACTTCTTTTCTTTATAAATGACCAAGTCTTGGGTATGCCTTTGCTATAATAGCAGTGTGAGAACAGACAAATACAGAGGGCTTGAGCCGTGACATGGCACTGAGAAATTCGAGGAGAAAAAGGAGGTCAGCGTAGATGTTGATGATATGGAAAAGTCAGTTGAGATAAAAATCACAAAGTTACTCAATGAGTGAAAAGAGTGTGGCTATTCAGATGTAGGTTTTCACGTACTGGTAGCATGAATAAATCTGCCAAGAAGCTTTGGAAAATACCAAGATGAAGAACAACAAAGACTGAGAAAATAAGTTAGGAGAGCGTTTTTCATAAGGAGACTATGGAGGCTTAAAATAGGAGAGTAGTAGATAGAATGGGAAAGATAATATGAATTGAAAGACACTTCAGAAGCAAAGTCAATAAGATGCATTTATTTATTTTATGTAAGGAGGGGAGAGAGAAACCATGCCAAAGAGAAACCAAGGAATACTACATGTTCTAAATAAACTGGAGAAGTTGGCTTCCAGTGCTACTCTATGAGCAAGTGCCCAAAACTATAAATCTCAGAGCCCCCATGTATTAGTCTGTTCTCACGCTGCTAATAAAGACATACCCGAGACTGGGTAACTTATAACAGAAAGAGGTTTAATTGACTCACAGTTCCACATGGCTGGGGAGGCCTCACAATCATGGCAGAAGGCGAATGAGGAACAAAGGTTCATCTTACACGGTGGCAGACAAGAGAGCTAGTGCAGGGGAACTCCCCTTTACAAAACCATTAGATCTCGTGAGACTTATTCATTACCAGGAGAACAGTATGGGGGAAACTATAATTCAATTATCTCCACCTGGCCCCCCACTTGACACATGAGGATTGTGGAACTACAATTCAAGATGAGATTTGAGTGGGGACACAGCCAAACCATATCACTCCATTCCTGAGACTATTCTTCAGAATGTCTGGGATGGTGCTAGAAATCTTCATTTTTAAAAAATTTCCCCGGGGAATACTTTCTGTGGTCATTTCTGCCATAGGCCTGGTAGGTGGCAAGCCATGTTGTTAACACTTACCTGTTCCATCAAATGACACCTTGTGTCTAGTTTTATAAAGAGGATGTGTGTCACTACTTTAGGAGAAAGAAGAATGATGCCATCATTTATAACTTTTGAGAGTGGCTATGTCATAGATTCCTTTGAAAAAAATCAATCTTGAGTATATTCATGTTTCTAAAAACCAATGGAACCAGGAGTTCTGATGACTTTTATTTAATAAGCTGTTTTTCTTTTTTAAAAATAATTTCAACTTTTATTTTAGATTCAGGGGGTTCATGTGCAGGTTTTTTACATGGGTATATTGTGTGATGCTGAAGTTTGGGGTACAAATAATTCTGTCACCCAGGTAGTGAGCATAGTACACAATAAGTAGTTTTTCAGCCCTTACCTCCCTGCCCCCATCTCCCTTATTTAGTAGTCTCGTGTCTATTGTTCCCATCCTTTTGTCCTTATGTACCCAATGTTTAGCTCCCACATGCAGTATTTGGTCTTCTATTTCTGTGTTAATTCGTTTAATAAGCCATTATTTTGACGCTTTTTCTTCCCTCCACAATCCACAGACATTTTTGGAGTTTATCTACAGGCAAAGTCTTAGTTTACTACAGGGGAAGATGTACCCGGTGTTTTGATAAAGAGAACAAATGAATGTAGTCCCCTACTGATTAATTGATACAGTGTACACTTATTTTAATGTAGAATGGTCTTAAAGAAATAGAAACAGTTTTAGACAGCTAATCTGCCATCTGGAATATAAGATATAAGTACATGTTCTTTATTGAATTTTAATCAGGATACAACCTGGAGTCTATAAAAGAAATTGTTGACAGATTTGGCTACATAAAAATTCAAATGTCCCTATGATGAAGTTTCCACATTCCAAGTTAAAAGATAAACAACAGGTTAAGAAAAACATTTACACTAAGTAAAAGAAACAAAGGTGTTCATTATATGTAAAGAATTTCTTAGAATCATGAAGAAAAAGAAAGATCCAAAGAAAAAATGGGGCAAATACGTAAACAGGCAACTCAGAACAAACAAACAACACAAATGTCCAATGTAAGTAAGACTTGTTCAACCTCAGTAGTAATTAAAAAAGGCAAGTGAGAAAACAAGTTTTTTTTTTTTTACAAAATATTGACAAAACATTTTTTAATTGATAACAAATAGTGATTGAGAGACTGTGCAAAACAGTAGTCTAGTCATAGACAGCTTGGTGGAATATAAATTGTTTTTGCTCTTTGTGAGAGAACTTTGGTAGTATCCATAAATTTAAAATGCATATATCATTTCACTTATGGATTTCAATACAATCTAGCCTATAAAATTACTAGCATGTATGGTCAACGATGTATACCTAAGAATGTCAGTTTCAGTATTATTTATAATAAGAAAAAACTGGAAATACCCTAATTATGTATCAATAATATAATAATGAATCATGAAACGTTATGCACCAGTCAAAAATGAGATAGATTTATAGGTCTTGATTTTTTTAAAAAGATCTCTTTGGTGTAGTAAGTGAACAAAATCACTTCACAGAATAAAACATATAGCATGAGAGAATTTGTAGGTTTTTAAAATTTATATGATTGCATATATACATCTATGCATATAAAAATATTTACAAGGGCTGGATGGATTTTATAAGGGTTGGATGAATACTATTGTGGGCAAGTATGAATTTACTTCTGGGGAAGGGAATCATTTGGGAAAGTGGGACTTCATAAGCGATTTTCATTGTTTAATGTGTATGGCCCTACATTATGTAAATATTCTATGATAAAAATATTTTCTTATATAATTGGAAAAATAAACAATAGATATTAAAAACCTCCCTAATATTGGAGAAAACAGTAAAGTTAAAGACTTCTTAAGGGAAAAACAAAGCACACCTGTTCTAATTGTAAGACAAGCTTCTGAACTTCCTAGTTATGCCTATCTTTGACAAAATGCTAGTGGTGTGTTAAAAGAATACATTAAAATTTAACACTTTATGATTAAATGTAAGATTTAGGGTGTGGAGATTTCAAACTGTGAATTTGCGTAAAATTTAGTTTGCTTGTTGCTGCTGTTTTTTTTTTTTTTTTTTTTCTTGTAAAGCTGTAGCTGATAAAAAGTCTTGTGAGAGAGAGGAGAGAGTAACTGACGCTTAGACAAAATAAAGTCATTATCAATGAGAAGGTCTTTCTCATTCCATTCAGGCCCCTTAATAACTTTATTGCATCTCTAGGTATAAAGATCATATCTCACAAAGGGAAGAAACTGCATTATATATGCTGGGCAGCTGCCTACCTACCATTCTCATGCATTTGTTGTGACAGCCACATCTGTGTTCTTTCTACATGTAGACGGCTCCGCTGCCATCCTTCCCAAAACTTCTGGAGGTCACCGTTTTTACAACAGGATATCTCTCGCACCAGTGACCTGCATTTTAACACTTTGCCCTGTTATCTATAGAAAGAGAGGTTCTTTCTAAATCCCAGGAGTGCGTTAAACGTTATTTCTGAGGTAACTCAGACTCCCACAAAGTTAGCGTTCCCCAAAGGGGGGTGGGTGCCTCAGCATAAAAATGTCCCCCAGTGGATAATTCATCATGTGATATTTCAAGCACTGAGAAAGCAGAAGTGACAACATTTGGAAAGAAAGGGTGGAATTTCCTTTCTTTACATGTGTGAGGAGTGCGCGCGCCTGTGTGTGGGGGGTGGGGTGGGGGGGGCTATGGGAAGGAGTGGATCTTGTAGTGGACAGCACTCTTTGAATATAAATATACACGTAAACATATAAATATATAAATATATATGCACGCATTTTTCTCCTGCATAAAGGAGTCAGGCCGATCTCTTTCTATTTGATCTTAATCCCTCTCCGCCGCCAGCGTGGCCCAGGAGCACCCCTCTCTTTCTAATAAACGGCTGGCAGAGCAAGCCGTTCAGGCAGTCCCCTTTGATCACCTTGGAGCTGTCAGCCCTTGCTGCTGTTTTCCTCCCAGCTCTTGTTCCTGCCTAAAAAGTGGAAGTAATACCCACTGAAAGAAATACCCTAGGTGTCCTGCAAAGCATTAATCTATTTCTTCTTTTTCTTCTTTTTTCCTGAGGCCCACCCTCCCAGCTTGAACAAATCCCCCTCTTCCTCCCTCCTCCCCTCTCTGCAGAATCCCAGTTCCTTTTGAGACACCCTCCACTGTGCTGGCGTGACCCCCTGGGCCCTCGCTGTCTGAGAAGCTACCACCCGGCCAGACAGGGGAGGCTCCGCCCCGCCCCTGCACCCGCCGCCCTCTCCCCCGCCGCCCGGGAGCCTGGATCCCACAGGCATCTGTGTTCGCAGGTTCTGCCGTTTGCTTTCGGGAAGGCGAGCATTGTTTTCCTCTGGATGCAAGCTTTTGCTGACCCACACCCCTCTTCCCCAATGCCTCCGCTTCCCTTCCCCCCTTCGGGGACTTGGGATTGCCCTGCAGACTCCCTGGACTTGGCGTTTTGGTCTCTGGCTGCAGTGTTTGGCAGGGAGGCTGCGGATGCGACCCAGCTCCGGCTCAGCTGCGCGCGTTTGCAAATAGGGCTGCGTCCAGACAGGGCATGGAACACATTTCCAAGCTCACGTCCCCGTTTCTTGTTTACAGCTGAGACTATAAGCAATCTATGTGCCCTCTTATCATCATGTCAGGCAATGATATATAGTTTGTAAATATTATTTAAAGGAAATGATTTGCAAAGGCAAACAATTGTAAGCAAAGTATATGGACCATGAGGTTTGTCTTTAATGTACTTACCAGAAGGACAGAGAAGGGGGCTGGGAGACCGGAAAATTATGGGGTGAGGTGTGTGGGTGGGGGAAAAGGTGGCGGGGATGACTCAAAGGATTCTAGTGATTCGATGACAGTGACATAACTAATTAAATGTAATGTTGCTTAAAAGCCTTTGCTCTCTGAAATTGCTCGAAAGCATACATTATTAAAGAAAAAAAGATAATGTAGAAGGAGGGGGACTTAGAATGACTGAATACAACTCATTGTGCTGGCTCAAAAATGTCAAACTGCAGTGGAAAGAAATACAGCATTACAGGCTGGTGCGCTGAGGCCCCAGCTAGGGAAGGGAGAACTGTTAAGTGGAAAATTCCTGCAGAGGACTCGTTTCCATTTCCAATGGGAAGAAAGAGAGTGTTGTTGGAAGCTGGCAGGTCTTTGGAAAATACAGGGGAGCACAGGGAAAATGACAAAAATGATCTCATTGAACTCTGAGAAATCTAGCAAACAAATAGCTTTAGCCAACCTACCACATTCTTATAGTGCCTGCGCCTGCATACCAAGACTGAGAGAGGCTGAAATCTCAGCTGTCTCTCTCTCTGGTCCCCCGTGTCTCCTGAGAGGAAAGGAACGACACTGGCAGCAGCAGCAGATCATGACTGTAGACGTGTGTCTACGAGTACATGTGTGCTCCTCAACTAGACTTGTGTGCTTAGGGAGATACTTACTTTGCATCCTGAATACTAAAATGATGGTGCAGCTGTATTTGTTGGACACTAGAGGATTTCAGTTTAAGGAGCATTTTTCTGTCCAAAAGAACCACAAATCCTAACAGGAGTCCCCAGGTTTTGCCACCCAGGGGTGGCCTCTGTTAGTGGATTTTCTTCTAAAGATAGGCTGAATTGCATCACGAGCAGCTAGGTGATGGAGCAGGGCGAGAGCAAGCACATCTCAGAAGCTGTGTGCAGGTGTATTCGTATAACTGCAACCAGGAATTTTAGAATTATCATTTCATGTTCCAGTGGAGAAAAACAGAGACTAATAAGAAGCCATGTTTTTTCTTATTCTGTAAAGCTTCTGTCAAGAAGAAAGAAAAATGCCAGGCAGTGAATGCACTGCATGTACACAAATGAAGTTCAAACCATCTTCATTTGCTATGCTGATTTTTTCTCTATCAGATCCACAGCACACTGACAAGCTAAAGAAAAGTTGTTTTACATTTATGGCTAGGATATGTGTGTATGTGTGTTGAGTAGCACTTTTAAATACATTCCTCTCCATAGTAGTCTGATAGTTTAATAACTGGTGAATTATATTGAAAACACTTTATTAAAACTATTTGACATTTCAAGTAAACTTTATTAAAAATTACAGATGACTGAATTTACGTGGTCAATATTCCACCTACAGACAAATCCAAAGCATAGATCACCATATCTGGTATCAGTTCAATGTCTCCTCCAAAAATTTAATTCTACTTGGATATGTAAATTCAATGCTATGATGGACCTTGGGACTTGTAAATTTTACATAGAAAACAATATTTGGTTCAGACCAATTCTTAAGCTATGTCCAATTGCCAAGGCAATGCCCATAGTAATTGAAGAAATACACTGTGAGTTACTCATTATATATTTAAGATATAAATGTTCTTGTCTGTTCTTACAGCTTACTTACATAGAGTTTTAGTGAGATGTAAGTCATATCCCATAACATTCACTTACTTTAAGTGTTCAATTCAATGGTTCATATATTATTTACGTTATGCCACCACTACTACAGTTTCATTTTAAGATGTTTTCATCACTCTACAAAGAAAGATTGTGATTATTTATGATCACTATCCATTCCTGCCCCAGCCCTAAGTAATGTTTTCGAGGTCCATCCATGTTGTTCCTTTTAATTGCCAAATAGTTTTCCATTGTATAGATATACCATACTTTATTTATCGATTCATCAGTTGACGAACAGAAATGTTTCCATTCTGGGCGTGGTGATTAATGCTGCAATGAACATTCACATATAAGTCATTGTGCAGACATGTTCTCATTTATTTTTGGTAGATACCTAACTAAGTGTGGAATTGTTATATCATATGGTATGCTTACATGTTTCAGAAACTGCCAAATTGTTTTCCAAATTGGCTGCACCATTTTACATTCTTACCAAAAGCGTATGAGAGTTATAATTGCTCCAAACAATAATACTTGTTATTGTCTGTCTTTTTGATTATAGCCATTCTGGTGAGTGAGAAATAATATCACATTGTGGTATTGATTTGCATTTTGTTATGTTCAATCATGTTGTGCATCTTTACCTGTGTTTATTAATCATTTGTGTATCTTCTAAGGAGAAATATCTAAATATTCAAAACCTTCCACCATTTTTTTAGTTGTGTTATGTGGTTTTTATTGCTGACTTGTTAGAATCCTTTTTATATGCTGGGCACAAATCCTGTACTAGATTTATGATTTGTGAACGTTTTCTCTCAGTTTGTGTGTTAGTTTGTTATTTTCTTGATGGTGTCTTTCAAAGCAGTAAAGTTTTTGTTTTTATTAAGTTTAATTTATCAATTATTTTTCTTTTATCATTTGTGCTTTTGTTGCCATATCTAACTTTCTGATACAGTCTTAAGATATTTTATTTTATTTACTCAATATGTATTTTTTAATAACCTACCATGTGCCTATCACTATATTAGAATGGAAAGATAACTGAACTACAATAATACTGATAATTTATAGCTTGGATTTGAGGGCAAAGCCAGTAATACACCTTTATCATCTTAAGGTTTCTGATGATAGAGCCTCTCAGAGTTCCAGAAAGGATTGAGCCACTTTTAAGTTTTAGAATCGCTTCTTGGCCTTTTGGCTAAGATCAAGTGAATTTTTTGAGATTCCAGGTATATTTTTTAAGGTGCCAAAAGAGTTTTGAAATAGTAGTATATCTGAAATATAGCTTAACAATTTTAACATGCCTAATGCAATATATCTATGCAGTCTTAAGACAAATTTCATAATTATAAAAACGTAAACTGCTGTGCTACATTTAATGTGTCTGAGTCACAGGACAAAAGTTTGACGTTGATGATGAACATCTTTCAATGTAGTTTCTGAATGTACAACTTTGTTTGAAAACTACTTCAAAGGTCTAAATTTGATGCCATAAACCACTTCTTTACCCCAGGAAAGATATACTGTATCTGAAGATTTTTCTTAATTTTTCTCACTCAAATACTGCCACTTACATGGATGTCCATGTTCTGACATGACTTTGTAGGAAAACTGACCTTTCCTCCACATGGAAAGAGGTAGAGAGAAGTTGTGTTAGGTCGTTCTCGTGTTGCAAGAAAGAAATACCTGAGACTGGGTAATTTATAAAGAAAAGAGGTCCTGCAGGCTGTACTGGAAGCATGGCACGGGCATTTGCTTGGCTTCTGAGGAAGCCTCCTCAGGGAGCTTTTATTCATAATGGAACATGAAGCAGGAGCAGATGACTCGCATGGCCAGAGTAGGAGCAAGAGAGAGAGAGAGAGAGAGAGAACAGGAGGGTGCAACACAATTTTAAACAACCAGATCTCAAGAGAACTCACCATTGTGAAGAAAGCACCAAGCCATGAGAGATCTGCCTCCATGACCCAGAACCTCCCACCAGGCCCCACCTCCAACACTGGGGATTCCATTTCAGCATGAGACTTGGTGGGGACACAGATCCAAACCATATCATAGGTCTAAAATATTGACAACAGAATATATCATACACTGGAATCAGTGTGAGCTGCAGTATGCCATGGGGATAGTATTGTTACACAGGCATACTTTGTTTTATTGTGCTTCATTTTATTGAGCTTCATGGATAATGTATTTTTTTACAAATTGAAGGTTTGTGGCAACCCTGCACTAGGCAAGTCTATTGGTGCCGTTTTTCTAACAGCATGTGCTCACTTCCTGTCTGTGTCATATTTTGGTAATTCTCACAATATTTCAAGTGTTTTCGTTATTATATCTCTAATGGTGATTTGTGATTAGTGATCTTTGATGTTACTATTGTAATTGTTTGGAGGTGCCACAAACTGCACTCATGTAAGACAGTACACTTATTTGATAAATGTGTATGTCTTCACTGGTGCCTCAACCAGCCATTCCGCCATTTCTCTTCTTCTTCTCAGGCCTCCCTATTCCCTGAGACAAACAATATTGAAATTCGGACAAGTCTTTTGTAAAAGAATCAGTCAACTCTAAAATGGGCTCTAAGTGTTCAAGTGAAAGGAAGAGTCACATGTCTCTCATTTTAAATCAATGGCTAGAAATAATTAAACTTAGTGCGACAGGCATGTTGAAAGCAGAGATAGGCTGAAAGCTAGGCCTCTGGCATCAAATAGTTAGCCGAGTTGTTAATGCAAAGGAAAAGTTTGTGAAGGAAATTAAAAGTGCTACTCCAGTGAACACACAAATGATATGAAAATGAAACAGCCTTATTGCTGATATGGAGAAAGTTTGAGTGGTCTAGATAGATGATCAAACCAGCCACAACATTCCCTTAAGACAAAACCTAATCTAGAGCAAGGCCCTAATTCTCTTCAATTCTGTGGAGGCCGAAGGAGGTAAGGAAGCTGCAGGAGAAGAGTTGGAAGCTAGCAGAAGTTGGTTCATGAGGCTTAAGGTGAAAAGTTGTCTTCATAACATCAAAGTGTAAGACAAAGCAAGCATCAAATTATTTGGAAGATCTACCCAAGATAATTGACGAAGGTGGCTGTGGCTAAACAATACATTTTCAATGTACATAAAAACATCTTATATTAGAACAAGATACCATCTAGAACTTTTATAGCTAGAGAGGTGAAGTAAATGCCTGGCTTCAAATCTTCAAAGAGTAGAATGACTCTCTTGTTAGGGTCTAATGCAGCTGGTGATTTTAAGCTGAAACTGGTGCTCATTTGCCATTTTATAAATCCCAGGGCCTTTAAGAATTGTGCTAAATCTGTTCTGTCTGTGCTTTATAAATGGAATAACAGGCTGGGCGCAGTGGCTCACACTTGTAATCCCAGGATTTTGGGGAGGCCAAGGTAGGTGGATCACTTCAGGTCAGGAGTTTGAGACCAGCCTGGTCAAGATGGTGAAACCTCGTCTCTACTAAAAATATAAAAATTAGCCTGGTGTGGTGGCATGTGCCTGTAGTCCCAGCTACTCAGGAGGCTGAGGCAGGAGAATCACTTGAACCTGAGAGGTGGAAGTTGCAGTGAGCCAAGATAGTGCCACTGCACTCCAGCCTAGGTGACAGAGTGAGACTCCATCTCAAATAAATAAATAAAAACAAATGGAGCAACAAAGCCTAGATGACAGCACATCTGTTGACAGCATACTTTACTAAATATTTTAAGCCCACTGTTGAGACCCACTGCTCAGGAAAACAAAAATTTCTTTCAAAATATTACTGTTTCTTGTCAATGTACCTAGTCATCAAAGAGCTCTGATGAAGATGTAGAAGGAGAGTAATGTTTTTGTGTCTGTTAACACAACATTCATTTAGCAACCCATGGATCAAGAAGTCATTTCAACTTTCAAGTCTTAATAATAAGAAATACATTCTGTAAGGTTATAGCTGCCATAGATAGTGATTCCTCTGATGGATCTGCACAAAGGAAATTGAAAACCTTCTGGAAAAGATTCACCATTCTCCGTGCCATTAAGAACAGTTGCTATTCATGGGAGGAGGTCAAAATATCAACATGAACAGGAGTTTGGAAGAAGTTGATTCCAACCCTCATGGATGACTTTGAGGGGCTCAAGACTTCAGTGGAGGAAGTAATTGCAGATGTGGTGAAAATAGCAGGAAAACTAGAATTAGAAGAGGAGCCTGAAGATGTGGCTGAATTGCTTCAATTTAATGATAAAACTTAAACAGATGAGGAGTTGCTCTATATGGATGAGAAAGAAAGTGATTTCTTGGGAGCAAAACTTCTGGTGATGATGCTGTGAACACTGTTGAAATGGCAGCAAAGGATTCAGAATATTACATTAACTTAGTTCATAAAGTAGCGGCACAGTTTGAAAGGATTGACACCAATTTGGAAAGAAGCTCTACTGTGGGTAAAATGCTGTGAAAGAGCATCACGTATTACAGACATGTCTTTTGTAAAACAGTCCAGCAATACAGCAAACTTCCTTTTTTTTTTTATTTCAAGAAGTTGCCATAGCCACCCAAACCTTCAGCAACCACCATCCCGATCATTCAGCAGCCATCAGCATCAGAGCAAGACCCTCCGCCAGCAAAATGAGTATGACTTATTGAAGTCTCATAATCATTATCATATTTAGCAGCAAAATATTTTTAAATTAAGTATTTTTAAATGTACATATTTTCGTTATACATAATGCTATTGCATGCTTAATATGCTACAGTAGAATGAAACGTAACTTTCATATGCACTGGAAAGCCAAAAAATTGGTGTGACTTGCTTTATTGTGGTGGTCTGGAACTGAACCAACAATATTTCTGATTTATGCCTGTAATACTAAAGTGATCCATTTTTATTTCTCCTTCAAATTACTGAACACTTACATGCTTCTCCTTCTCAGAGGGATCCTTTGGGTTATCATCCCAGGGACAGAGAGGGTAGTTAAGAAACTTAACAAGAAAATAGGTTTGCTGACAGGTCTGGATGAAAATGATGCCATGGTTAGCTAACTAGACTGTTGGAGTGTACTCAAGGGCATTCCAGACAGGAAGAGCAAGAGGGAAAGCTCCATTCTTTCAAGTCCCTGGGGATTGAAGAGGAAGAAGGAAAATGATCTAATATATGGTTCTCTCCTCATTTCCATCCCCACTTTCTTGGTAAATCCAATTCCAAAGAATATAAGGTAGCTTCAGAAAAACGTAGACATGTTCAGAAAGAGTGTGGGAGGAACACTAAGGCCACTAGGGCTTTTCTCCCGTCTAAAGTTTGGGCTCTAAGAAAGACCATCTTGAAGTCTGCCCCCACACCCATATGGGGCATTGCTATATCAAAGTCAGGGTAGCATGGCTGGGAGGAGGAGGCCTCAGTGTTTAGCTTGCCCTAACTACCCTCAGTTCCTGTTTGGCAGGGACATGGTTCCCAAATAGATCAAAGCCTGGCCAGAGCTTTCTAGCAGCTCCTACCACAGCATGGAATAAAAGGACAGCAGCTGTAGGGTGGATGCTTGGGCCAAAATGGATGGAGACCATTAGTGCTTCCAAGACCAAGAACACATTGCAGATTGAAACAAAACAAAACAATACCAAATAAAACAAAAATAACTTTTTCTGTCAGTGGTGCCAGTGGACACAGAAGGAGAATCTATATCAATTATGAGCAATGCCAATGGGATTTTAGAATCCTAAAAAGCAAGTTTAAATTATTGGATTGTTTTCTGACTCCCAGATGGAGAATGTATAATTCAGAATTCAATCAGAGAAAGGGAACCAATAGTTTATGTATATTAAGAGATTTATTGCCAGGAATTGGTTTATGAACTTGTGGGACTGGCTGGGAAAGCCTGAAATCTGCGTTGCAGGATTTCAGGATGACCTGGAATTCTCAGCCAGGGGCAGAAGCTACTGTTTACAGGCAGAGTTTCTTCTTCTTCAGGGAAGCCTCAGCTGTGCTCTGAAGGCCTTTCAACTGCTTAGATCAGGCCCACCCAGATTATTTAGGATAATCTTTGTATAAGTCACCTGATTATGGACCTTAATCACGTCTATAAAACACCTTAATAGCAACATCTAGATTAGCATTTAGCTGAATCACTGGGTACTTTACCTTTGCCAAATAGACACACAGAGCTGACCATCACAGGGAAGTATGTTTATTCTCTCACCGTACTTTTTAACTATCAGTGGGCTTCAAATAAGAAGACTGGATACATTTCCCAAAAAATAAAAAAGTACTCTTTCTTTCTGCAGTTAAGTTGTCCTGTGAATTTAGGAAGTGCAATTCTGTACAACGAAGTTAGAGAGATACTTAATTGTGATGTGTGAGCTCAAGGAGGTAATCTTCCTGTTATTCTCCACCTGGAGCAGAGCAAAAGTTAAAAAAAAAAACAAAAACAAAAACTGGGATCTGTTCTGTAAACTGGATCTAAGGGAATAACCTTGATTTCAGACTCCTGCCACCAACTTCATGGTAATTTGTGACATCAGCCATCAGAAACTAATACAAGCACACTGTAAATCTTGCTTAAATTAAAAACTTGGGAAGCTTCTTGGAACTATGACTTCAGGACATTCTTTGGGCTTTTTCATTTTTATTTTTTTTTTAGCAGTCTTTCCTTCTCCCTAAATAAGAAAACAAGCATGACTCAATAAGTACTCAAAATGAGTTTTTAAAATCTTATATCAAGTAGTCTCTAGGATTTTTGCTTTGTTATATTCAGAGGGCTTTGAAAATGTTCTCTGATCACTGAGGAAGCACATTCTTCACCCCAGTGAATAGTACCACTGAGCATGAGCCAAGGAAGCCATGCGAAGTCTTCTTTTTTCCTCTCCCCTAAGAGCTTGCTCTCCTGTGTCTGTCTTTCTCCATCTTTACAACTCACAGCCATCCTCTCCCCTAGCATCTCCACTTCAGTTCTTTCTCCCCTAACAAGTCACTCTATCTATAAAAGCCAGGGTAATATTTTAAATACCTCAGTCGGATCTTGTTACTCTACATCTCCTTTCCCAGCTTAAAAATCATCCGAGGTTTTTCCATTGCCCTCAGCATAACATCAAATGCCTTACCATGCCCCGGATGGACGGGTGTGATCTGGCTCCTGCCAACACAGCCACCCCATCTCACACTCCCTTCCTCCTGCTCACTGTGCCCCAGTCACTCTGGCCTAATTCCTGTCCATGAACATGCTTGCCTCTAGGCCTTTGCATTTGTTGTTGGCTCTTCCAGAAAGCTCTTCCCTTGAACGTTTGTCTGACTGACATCTTCTTGGCTTTCAAGTCTCACCTTAAATGTTACATTTTCACAGAGGCTTTCCCTAACGCCTCCCAATTTGCTAACACTTATATTCACTCATCACAGACTATAAATACCAGTTTATTTGCTCACTTACTTATTTTCTATCTAAGTTCACCAGAAGGCAAACTCCTTGGAACTGGAATTTTGCCAGTTATATTAATTTGCATATTCTCTGCATTTAGAACAGTGCCCGGCACATAGATATCCAATAAGTATCTGCCAAAATGATCAATCAATAAATATTAAAATAGAAGATGGTGTGCTACACTGTATCTGTATAAGCTATGAACTATATACAGCTTCATATACAAGCTACTCATTACATTCTGTTAACTTGCATCATTTGGACCTTTAATACCTCCATTATTTTCTATATACAATGCTGTTAACAACTTGTAAAACATAAGACAGTTAATAACTTTTTAATGAGATCACCAATCTTCCCAATGCTAACACTGTTCTTTAGCTTTGGATCCAAAAGCTATAAGAATGGTACCATCTTTTCCTGTGCCTTACACTTCATCTGCCATTTGATTTTCATGTTGGAAGAGTCCTACAACAGCCCAAGGCAGCAAAACCTTTATATGAGCATGGATGACATCATGACCCTAGTATAGGTCATTTAAAATAACTTTTGCCAGTTTTAGACACAGAGGTAAACATAGATAGGAACAGAATTTCTAGGTAATTTGAGGTTTTTTTTCTTACTTTTTGAGAAGAAAGCAGCTAGTTATGAAAACTAAGCACAGAGAGGAAAGCATTTGTTTCTGTGAAAAGATCCCAGCTTGCTTGAACATGTTTCTAAGAATGTTTACTTTGGATATCTAATATTATAACAGATTTCTTTCTAAGTTATGTTCATCAAGCTTCTGGTCGGCAGCGCCATAATTTCTGCTATAAATAAGTCTGATTATTGTAAGAAAGAACTACTTTTCAAAGCACTTCATGCAATTCACTCAAGATGTAAACCACCATAACTCCCTAAATTTATATGCACAGTGCAACTGACATGCCTTCACTATGTCTTCACAATTTAGACAACCAGCACACTACTGGTTCTACGTCCAGAAAGGCTTAGCACTCTTCTATTAGATATTAGAAGTCTGGAAATTCACTAGAAGTCTGAACTGCTTTCATATGGCATTTAAAAGCAGGAAACAGTATAAATTCATATTAAATTTGTTAAGAGGCTCCAGGGTTTCAGAAGTTATTTGGATGAAACAGCTAAAACCTCAACAGAAGAATGAATGCTGAGCTGCTTTCTAAATAAAGATATTATGACACACAAAGCAATAGGCATGATTTAACATAGGTCAAAATATTGCTGTGGCCCTGGCATACATAACTTCTGAAAATTCTTCTTTGATGGATGGAAAAGCATTTTCCTAGACCCATGACATTACAAACTGCCATTCTATATAAATTCAGCTGTAAAATTATTTTTAGTATGTATATTCTCCTCCATGACTTAATCAATTCCTCTCTCAACGCTTACAGATGTTTTCATTGAGCTAAGGTAGATAAATTCATAGACTATGTGCTAGAATGTTAATTATAGTTTTTGTTTATAGCTCCTGGGTGATCATGCCTTAACTCATCTATGAAAAACTACATTTTGGCCAGATGAAAGTTTGATGTCCCTGGGAAAATGGGATTTATACAACTAAGACAAAATCCTAAACTGCCCATCTGGGATGCCAAAGCCTCATTTAGAATCTTTGTTGGGGAGGGGGGTAGTCAGCTTGGGGGAAAGACTTCTCAGGTGCCTGTAAAACGTTCCCAAAAGCTTAAGACCAAACTCTCACTCCTCACAGAAGTTACTGGTCTCAAACTCTAAACCAAAGCCCTAGAACATTTTGGGAAATGTATAGCTATTAAAAAACACTTGACAACTGGGGAAATGAGAATGAGTAAACCTCATTATTCTTCATATTTTACCCCTCAGTTTAAACCATCTGGGTATAGGGGGTGAGTTCACAGGGCTTTAGTTCTCGCCTGTCCCTTGGGGTGGCAGGATGCCATCTCTCAGACTGCCTGCATATAATACTACACCCTCTGGGTATCATCACTCCAGTCTCTGAGCCTTGAGGTCAGGACTCCCGAGATATCCTGGTCAGTGGTGAATGAAATGCACCAAAGTCCACTTTGCAGTTAAACTCTGTTTTAATGAAATTACTTCACTTTCCAGCATTCAATTTTGTGTAATGTAACTAACATAAATACTAGTAAATCTCCCCAGATTGAGTCTAATTATGAAGGGCCAGAGAGCAGGAGAATTAGAAGGACTGTATTGTAAGTTAAGAATCTTAGATGCTGAAATAAAACTATTAGCAGCCAAATTATAAGGCAATTATTGTTTAACAGATAAGATTTTTCATCTTAAAAATTAAACACGGCCGGGCACGGTGGCTCATGCCTGTAATCCCAGCACTTTGGGAGGCCAAGGCGGGTTGGAGTTCAAGACCAGCCTTGCCAACATGGTGAAACCCCGTCTCTACCAAAAATACAAAAATTAGCTGGGTGTGGTGGTGGGCACCTGTAATCCCAGCTACTCGGGAGGCTGAGGCAGGAGAATTGTTTGAACCCTGGAAGCGGAGGTTGCAGCGAGCTGAGATCGCATCATTGCACTCCAGCCTCGGTGACAGGAGTGAGAGTCTAACTCAAAAAAAAAATAAAATAAAATAAACCCACTGTTATCAATGTATTCAAATAAAGGATGGTCAGAGAACTTAGGGTATACACACACACACACACACACACACACACACACACACACACACACACGTGTATATATATGGTATATTTAGTGATTTAGTGTTTGAAATTTTGATTGAATGTGGTTTGGTGATTTATAGCAAGAAAGAGAAGATGATATCAAGAGTTTGGGTGTGAAAATGAAAATTATCTAAATTTAAATGTTTTTAAACCAATTTGGTTTTTTTGTAAGCACTTTCTACTCTCAAGAAGAGAAGTTTAATTTGGGAGTAATAAGAAAAAGTCATAGGCTAAGCTTTCTGTAAGAAATGTGGACTTAAGAAAAAGCTTTGAAAATGTAGCCTAATAGCACTGCCCCAGTGGGAAACTCTTTTTCAGTAAAAGATTCATTGTTAATCTTTTGCAGTGTATCTCTATAGATACACAGCACACACACAAACATATATATACATGTGTATAAATAAAATATAACATTTATTAAAAGCTTGGGAATTTTGTATTAAGGGCTTCTTGAGTTTGAAAGGGTGGTTAGAAAAATAAAACAATAAAAATGATTGTTAACTTTATTTTAAAAAATATGTTTCTCTTTTACTCTGCACTGGTAGATTAAATTATTGGAAAATGCAAAAATGGGGAATTTGGGGCTTGGCATATTTAATTCCATGGAAGAATTTGGATTTCCTCGTTAAAACTACACAGCTAATATTTGATATAGGTATGAGATTTCAATTAAAATGTGATCCAATTGGGTGAAAAAATTACCTTTATGAAATGGTCCTATCAGGAACCAATCTGAAGATTATATAAATTCTGCAAAAGACCCTAGTTGAATTATTAGGTGTGGCTTAAACATGTAATATTTTACGTATTTTCCAGTCATCTTTAAAAATGTAATTATAATTTATTTTGATAAACTATGGCTGTCTTTTATAACATCTCTAGTTATCTTTGGAAAGTTAGAATTCTTATAGTTTTATTTCAGCAGTAACGTGTATTTTTCCAAAAGCTTATGTGAATATGAAATTCTGTATTATGTTTACCTGTCATTAAAGTGAGGATATTAATGATACATATAAAGTCAAAGGAGGATTTTTGTCTAAACCTCAAGTATATTCTATATTTACATAGACTATTCTTTGAAAATTATATACATACATAAGGTACCAGGAAACATCCTGATCCCTCTACAGGAAAATTAAATACAAGTTTGGAAAAAAATACTAATTGGGATAAATATTTGGTTTCTATACTATAAACCTTGGTGGGTGATAAAGCGATGCATCATACTATACAATTAAGAAGAGCCCATAGCACCCCAAAAAAGGAGAAAGTTAAATGAAAATTTTAATGAATTTAGTAAAGTCAAATTTATAAGACAGTAAAGAAGCAAAAATCATACATATGACATCATTAATTCATTGCAGTAAAAAGAAATATTGGTGAAATGAAACTGTTAGGTAGATAGGCAGACATAAGCAGGGCAGGAAAACCACCCACCATCTCCAGGAATGTCAATAGTCCATCATGTGATAGTTGAACAGTTGTTGAACTGTCTCTCTAAAACAATAATTGATTGTAGCCAGCTCCAGTGAATGACAGTCTCTCAATCGATAGAAAACACCTGAAGCTGGTGTTAAGCAGCTTCCCGATGAGATCTCAGGAGTTGGGTGAGCCGACTCAAGCATGCACTAAGGGGCAAAATGGCAGAATTTAACTGGTATATGACCTTTCTCTAGGAATGCGCAACTGGTAAGGGAAAAATGCCTCAAGCAAGCATATGCACAACCTCAGTAAACACACTACGTATGCAGCCACTCCCATGTGCTGGCAGGTCACCATGCATGTGGACAGCCTGCCCCCAGGAAGAATCAAGGGAGAATAAATGCAAACCCCGGAACCATGCCAATGTATAAAATCTCAAGTCGGCCAGGCACGGTGGCCCAGGCCTGTAATCCCAGAACTCTGGGAGGCCGAGGTGGGTGGATCTCCTGAGGTCAGGAGTTGAAGACTGGCCTGGCCAACATGGTGAAACACTGTCTCTGCTAAAAATACAAAAACTCTCTGGGCATGGTGGCGGGCAACTGCAATCTCAGCTACTCAGGAGGATGAGGCAGGAGAATCGCTTGAACCCGGGAGGTGGAGGTTGAAGTGAGCCGAGATCGCGCCATTGCACTCCAGCCTGGGTGACAAGAGCGAAACTCTGTCTCAAACAAACAAACAAACACCCAGTTAAGGGCATGACAGGCACTTGAATCTCTCAAGTCGCCCTCCTGGCCCTCTTCCAAGTGTATTTTACTTTCTTTTCTTCCTGCTCCAAAACTTCTTAATAAGCTTTCACTCCTGCTGTAAAACGTTCCTTGGTCTAACTCTCTGCCTTAAACTTAACTTCTGCCATTTGGCCAAATTCTTTCCCCGGAGGAGGTAAAGATGAATTGCTGTGAACTCATATGGATATGCTGCTGTTAACAAGACAATTTTAGAGAATTTTGAAATTGAGATCTTTGAGCTTTTCCGTAGACCCAAGGTAGAGCAGACCCTTCTGTTGACCAGTGATTGAAAACCACCACCTTCCAAAAACAGAACTATCATAGTGCTGTAGGAATGCCTATGCTCTCAAATTAAAAGCCAACTGAAATCAAAATAATGCATTATACAAGAAAGCTGTCTATAGAATCATGCGGTTTGGGTTCAAACCCTAAATAGAATGCAGCTGTGGGCAGGGCTTCTAATACGTTGTTTCAACACTCCTTGACACTTGATTTCAGCTGTAGCTAGCCCAGCTGTGGCCAGCAGCTTGACTTCGTGCTCAGTGTCTCACTGCATGTTCTTTTTGGTTTCCACCCAGGAGCGTCTTGGAAGCTGCCAGAGCCTGTTGGCTCATGGAAGGCCTGCAGCCTGTAAATGCAGAGTAGTGAATACCCTTTGGGCAGCCCGTCTTCAACCAAGAGAGACTGACAGTTGGTGGATAGTCTCTTGCCTTTCATTTGTAGGCAGACAATTCTTGCAAGCTTCTCTGGAGAGTTCAATCATATTCCCAAAAGCAGTGACCTCCACAGCAGATGACAATATTGCCTTCCTTTCTTCTCTCATTTTGCCTGCTTTCTCACTTCTGCTTCTTCAGATTAGCTCCCAAATGAACTGCCTACACCCAAGTCTTTGTCTCAGGCTCTGCTTTCAAGGGAACCCAGACCAAGAGACACAGTCCTTTGATTGCACCTCTTTTCACAATTCCATAAAAGTGATGGGTTAAGAACTGAGTTAGCCTTGGCTTTTGGCTGGTAGTTAATCTGCCTCTTTTCAACCTGCATGAAAATTGTTTTAGAAAAAAGCAAAAAGATACCTCAAAAATCTCCAAAACTACCCATTTATTTCCTTTACACTGTTTATTTTTGTTCAGAATTACTTGTCTATAGGTTTAGCATCTTATTTCATTGCTCATTTACAGATGGATCAGCATTACAGTGCTGAAGAAATGTTATTAGTATAATGTCCTACCCATCTTTATGTACTACACACAACTTCATTAAATGTTATATAATAGGGGAATTGATGATCACAGTAGTTATCTTCAGTGGAGGATTTGCATACGTATTTAAAGTATTTAGTGAAATTTGTCGGTGGTTCTAGATGGGTTAGGAGAAAATTATTATTTTTTCAATTAAAAATAATGGAAGATAAGCTGTAACTACCTGAAAACTTTTTATCCAACAATTTTTTTAATCTATCTTTAGGAACAGATTAAATAAGAGGGATTCATGTGGTGTTCACTTCCTTATTTTTGGAAGCACCCGATATTTACCCAAAAGATTCTAATAACAATATTTTAGCTGCAGTGACTTAGATAAATCAAGAACACACATATATGGTTAAATATTTTGTGTTCCTTCAAAAATTTTTACCAGGCCTTAAATAAAGGAGAAAATGGCAAATGATAAACCAACCCCATTACAGAGAAATTACATTGGGAGAAAAGTAAATGTCAGTTATATATTTTAAATGTATCTTACATATTATATAATATATATATCTAAATAATATACAATATATCATGTCATTAAAATACAGTAGGATAAACAAATAATTACAGAATTTAAAATAATCATATTTCTTTCTCAGATTAGAGGGAAAATTTGCTTCGCTATTTTGCACATATTTAATAACAACAAAAGTGTATGATCTCACTTGGTTAATTGTGATATGGAAATAAAATAGAAGTTTTTACCACTCTGGGTATATGTAGCTAATTTTAAATGTTTGGGATATACAAAATAGAACTATAATATACATACGTATGTTCATGATTTCTGAATAAAGGAGAGAAACAGAGTTAGAGAAAGAGAGAGACATTTTTCTCTCCCTATACAGTTTGAACGAAAATTGTTTATGTTTCCTTTGGCTTCATGATATTTGGGTAAGCATTTTTAAAAGATATACTAATCATCCTGTAGAATCTAATTACGAAAATATTTTAAGTCAAGCTTAAGCAAATTACTACTCTTGGATATTATTTCAGAACTCTTCATAATTTCAATTTTATTTGATTATAAAATTTTCATGCAATCCCAGCACTTTGGGAGGCCGAGGTGGGCAGATCATGAGGTCAAGAGATCGAGACCATCTTGGTCAACATGGTGAAACCCCGTCTCTACTAAAAATACAAAAATTAGTTGGGCCTGGTGGCACACACCTGTAGTCCCAGCAACTCAGGGTGCTGAGGCAGGGGAATCACTTGAACCCAGGAGGCTGAGCCTGCAGTGAGTCGAGATCACACCACTGCACTCCAGCCTGGTGACAGAGTGAGACTCCATCTCAAAAAAAAAAAAAAAAAAAAAAACCAAAAAATAAAGTGACATTAAAAATTGTTCATAGCTATAAAAGCAAAAGAAATCACAGCGCTTCCATCTCCCACACTCTTTAAAACACCTTTGAAAACAACACATGTTCTGATTTATCATATACATTCAGTCTTCTAATCTCTGCAACACAAATCCATTTTTAAAAATGTTTGATCAAATATTCAGATAGTATGCTAATGTGCATGTTTAAAAATAATCTATATTGGGCATTTAGGGGAAAAACATTAAAGGGACTTTTTTTCTTTTCCTTTTTTTTAATAAAATCAATTTCTATTTGATTTTGAATTGCCCTTAACATGTTTCAGAAAGAGGATGCAAAATTGAATGCTGCTCTGAGAGCATGTTGTGCCCCTGAGCCAGCACTGCTTCGCAGCCAGGGATTCTGACCCTGCTGGAAACCCTACCGCAGAGCAGTGATGGCAAGAACTGAGAGGACATCAAAACCTCAAACAAGCTACACTCCTGTGGATTTGGAAAGAAACAAGACACTTAAACATTCCTGCTATGGTTTCCTTAGCAACATCCACAACAACAACTCTGTAATACTATGGGGTTCTGTTTTCTTAACCCTTCAGGGTGTCAACTGAATGAAAACTTCCTTGAGGAAATATTCCAACTTACTAGGTGGACGGGCATAAATTAAACTCAGTAATGCACGATCTTCTAACCCCTTCCCTTAGCCTGGGTGAAGTGGCTAGGAGAGAAGTAGGGAGAGCGAGCAACATACAAGTTCTACCTTGACTGCCATGAGAGTTTACTTTATAAAAGAGTTGGGTTGGCACGGTTTAGAGGTGACTTGTATGGAAAAATAAAAATACACTCCAAGTCAGTGTGAAGTTAAATTACCCTTGGAAGTCCCCATCAAATATATTTAGTAAAGGAGAAAATCCAAAGCCCAAAGAGTTTTCTATAACCACATTGTCTGAAATGACAGAAAACAGCAAACAGCCCTTAAATCATGTGTATTCAGAATAAATGAAGGGTTTAGGAATATTTTATCAAGCCAATTTTATGTAACATAACTCAAAGTTAATAATTCAGAGCAATCATTTAATATTAAATTGGTTGAGAAAATTATGCACTTAGGAAAGGTTGGGATGGGAACAAATATATAGCAATATGCCAATCATTCAAACATTTAAGGTGTATAATAAGAAATTATTTTTATTCAAGAATTTAATTATTTGGCATGTAGTAAATAATTTTATTATAATAACTCATAATAGTAATATAATAATTGCAAGAATAATAGAAGATAAGAAAGAAAAGAATAATATATCCTACTAATAAAAAAACTGAAAAGTATCAGTGATATATTTCTGAAATTATTATCATTCAGGAATATTGTGGAGCTGAAGCAAATTAATGAACATACTACTCAAAAGTATAATTGTTTATTTCTTTATCCCAGGCTAATATTCTTTACCAATTGTTATATAATCAATTTATTTAAATGTCTGTTAAATTAATAAATTAAAATTTAAAAGCCTTCTTATCTATATAGAATAGCTGCTATTTGACGATCAACAAAATCAAAGAAAAATAATAATCAATGTTTATAGGTGAATAATTCCAATTGAGAAAATTCTCACAGGTATTATATCACCAATACTTGAGTGTTTTCAATTAGTAGGAATTTGTTTTCTTTCTTTCTCATCCTTTTCCTATTATTATTCTTACAATTATTATTATTATATTAGTTATAATTCTTTAATGATAAACATAAAACTAAAATATGTAAATACTCTACATGAACTGTAATCTTTAACTTCCTCTTTTATATCTTTAAGTCAAGTCAGGCCTGTGACCCACAAGAAGGCAGCTTTTGTTTAAGACATAAAAGATGTCAGAATATCTGCTTGTCCTTTCACACATGTGGCTCTCACTACATCATCCAGTAAGACCCAACACATTTTCATTAATGTCATACTCAGGATGCAGAAATAATAAGGTTGCCATGTTGAGGAAAGGAAGGCAGGAGGGGAACATGTTGGGAGGAAGACGTTGCCTATTTTTTATTGGAAAGCTATTAATGGAGTCCAAATGATTTATCAATTTGATGCAAGTAACGAATTCATTGGTTCCTTGAATTGCTTAGGAAAATGGGAAAATCACCCAGTTTCTGAACATTTCTGATCATTTTAGTCTAAGAAAGGATCATAGTTTCCATTTAAGACCTGTTTCCTACCTTTTAGACCCCAAGCTATCTCCTGTATATCTGCTTTTTCTCTTCTACTTGATGTGAGAATTAGAGGCCAAAAAAAAATTTGAAAGAGAAAAATAAGTAAGAAGTAATAATGAATTACATTAGTGCAATCAATCTTTTGATGAAAATCAAGTTTTATCAGAAGAGTAACAGCACACCCTTCGATACATCATGGAGATAACCATGTTGAACTTGGATGAGAGAAATCTGGATTCATCACAATTTTTTCTTCTGGGTCGGCAAAGAGGATGAATACCCTATGAAACTTCACAATATGCAACAAGATCTTTAGATAATGCAAGCATGGTGTTTTATCCAAATGATTAGCGGCGTCCCTAAATCCCACAAAAGATGAAAGAGACAGTAACATACAGTCAAAGAATTAGGCTGATGACCCTAACACCACAACTCTAAGCGAGGATCACCCATCAACAAACAGGAAGCCCTCCGCAAATTACAGACCCCCGGGAAATGACTCAGCACCTAACCATGCTTGTTGTGTGGTTATTGTTGTTATCTACTTGTTATTATTATATTTCTTATTTCTCATAAGCCATGCAAACATATTCATTTATTTGCAGACCTTGTCCCATCTCTGTTGAAGATCTATCTGATTCCTGATAGAATGCTGCGTTTCTTTTTTTTTTTTTTAATTTATTATTATTATACTTTAGGTTTTATGGTACATGTGCGCAATGTGCAGGTTAGTTACATATGTATACATGTGCCATGCTGGTGCGCTGCACCCACTAACTCGTCATCTAGCATTACGTATATCTCCCAATGCTATCCCTCCCCCCTCCCCCCACCCCACAACAGTCCCCGAAGTGTGATGTTCCCCTTCCTGTGTCCATGTGTTCTCATTGTTCAGTTCCCACCTATGAGTGAGAATATGCGGTGTTTGGTTTTTTGTTCTTGTGATAGTTTACTGAGAATGATGGTTTCCAATTTCATCCATGTCCCTACAAAGGACATGAACTCATCATTTTTTATGGCTGCATAGTATTCCATGGTGTAAATGTGCCACATTTTCTTAATCCAGTCTATCATTGTTGGACATTTGGGTTGATTCCAAGTCTTTGCTATTGTGAATAATGCCATGATAAACATACATGTGCATGTGTCTTTATAGCAGCATGATTTATAGTCCTTTGGGTATATACCCAGTAATGGGATGGCTGGGTCAAATGGAATTTCTAGTTCCAGATCCCTGAGGAATCGCCACACTGACTTCCACAAGGGTTGAACTAGTTTACAGTCCCACCAACAGTGTAAAAGTGTTCCTATTTCTCCACATCCTCTCCAGCACCTGTTGTTTCCTGACTTTTTAATGATTGCCATTCTAACTGGTGTGAGATGGTATCTCATTTGTGGTTTTGATTTGTATTTCTCTGATGGCCAGTGATGGTGAGCATTTTTTCATGTGTTTTTTGGCTGCATAAATGTCTTCCTTTGAGAAGTGTCTGTTCATGTCCTTTGCCCACTTTTTGATGGGGTTGTTTGTTTTTTTCTTGTAAATTTGTTGGGGTTCATTGTAGATTCTGGATATTAGCCCTTTGTCAGATAAGTAGGTTGCAAAAATTTTCTCCCATTTTGTAGGGTGGCCTGTTCACTCTGATGGTAGTTTCTCTTGCTGTGCAGAAGCTCTTGAGTTTAATTAGATCCCATTTGTCAATTTTGGCTTTTGTTGCCATTGCTTTTGGTGTTTTAGACATAAAGTCCTTGCCCATGCCTATGTCCTGAATGGTAATGCCTAGGTTTTCTTCTAGGGTTTTTATGGTTTTAGGTCTAACGTTTAAGTCTTTAATCAATCTTGAATTGATTTTTGTATAAGGTGTAAGGAAGGGATCCAGTTTCAGCTTTCTCCATATGGCTAGCCAGTTTTCCCAACACCATTTATTAAATAGGGAATCCTTTCCCCATTGCTTGTTTTTCTCAGGTTTGTCAAAGATCAGATAGTTGTAGATATGTGGCACTATTTCTGACGGCTCTGTTCTGTTCCATTGATCTATATCTCTGTTTTGGTACCAGTACCATGCTGTTTTGATTACTGTAGCCTTGTAGTATAGTTTGAAGTCAGGTAGTGTGATGCCTCCAGCTTTGTTCTTTTGGCTTAGGATTGACTTGGCGATGCGGGCTCTTTTTTGGTTCCACATGAACTTTAAAGTAGTTTTTTCCAATTCTGTGAAGAAAGTCACTGGTAGCTTGATGGGGATGGCATTGAATCTGTAAATTAGCTTGGGCAGTATGGCCCTTTTCACGATATTAATTCTTCCTACCCATGAGCATGGAATGTTCTTCCATTTGTTTGTATCCTCTTTTATTTCCTTGAGCAGTGGTTTGTAGTTCTCCTTGAAGAGGTCCTTCACATCCCTTGTAAGTTGGATTCCTAGGTATTTTAGTCTCTTTGAAGCAATTGTGAATGGGAGTTCACTCATGATTTGGCTCTCTGTTTGTCTGTTATTGATGTATAAGAATGCTTGTGATTTTTGTACATTGATTTTGTATCCTGAGACTTTGCTGAAGTTGCTTATCAGCTTAAGGACATTTTGGGCTGAGACAATGGGGTTTTCTAGATATACAATCATGTCATCTGCAAACAGGGACAATTTGACTTCCTCTTTTCCTAATTGAATACCCTTTATTTCCTTCTCCTGCCTAATTGCCCTGGCCAGAACTTCCAACACTATGTTGAATAGAAGTGGTGAGAGAGGGCATCCCTGTCATGTGCCAGTTTTCAAAGGGAATGCTTCCAGTTTTTGCCCATTCAGTATGACATTGGCTGTGGGTTTGTCATAGATAGCTCTTATTATTTTGAGATACGTCCCATCAATACCTAATTTATTGAGAGTTTTTAGCATGAAGGGTTGTTGGATTTTGTCAAAGGCCTTTTCTGCATCTATTGAGATAATCATGTGGTTTTTGTCTTTGGTTCTGTTTATATGCTGGATTACATTTATTGATTTGCATATATTGAACCAGCCTTGCATCCCAGGGATGAAGCCCACTTGATCATGGTGGATAAGCTTTTTGATGTGCTGCTGGATTTGGTTTGCCAGTATTTTATTGAGGATTTTTGCATCAATGTTCATCAGGGATATTGGTCTAAAATTCTCTTTTTTTGTTATATCTCTGCCCGGCTTTGGTATCAGGATGATGCTGGCCTCATAAAATGAGTTAGGGAGGATTCCCTCTTTTTCTATTGATTGGAATAGTTTCAGAAGGAATGGTACCAGTTCCTCCTTGTACCTCTGGTAGAATTCGGCTGTGAACCCATCTGGTCCTGTCCTTTTTTTGGTTGGTAAGCTACTGATTATTGCCACAATTTCAGCTCCTGTTATTGGTCTATTCAGAGATTCACCTTCTTCCTGGTTTAGTCTTGGGAGGGTGTATGTGTCGAGGAATTTATCCATTTCTTCTAGATTTTCTAGTTTATTTGCGTAGAGGTGTTTGTAGTATTCTCTGATGGTAGTTTGTATTTCTGTGGGATCGGTGGTGATATCCCCTTTATCATTTTTTATCGCATCTATTTGATTCTTCATTTTTTCTTTATTAATCTTGCTAGCAGTCTATCAATTTTGTTGATCCTTTCAAAAAACGAGCTCCTGGATTATTTAATTTTTTGAAGGGTTTTTTGTGTCTCTATTTCCTTCAGTTCTGCTCTGATTTTAGTTATTTCTTGCCTTCTGCTAGCTCTTGAATGTGTTTGCTCCTGCTTTTCTAGTTCTTTTAATTGTGATGTTAGGGTGTCAATTTTGGATCTTTCCTGTTTTCTCCTGTGGGCATTTAGTGCTATAAATTTCCCTCTACACACTGCTTTGAATGCATCCCAGAGATTCTGGTATGTTGTGTCTTGGTTCTCGTTGGTTTCAAAGAACATCTTTATTTCTGCCTTCATTTCGTTATGTACCCAGTAGTCATTCAGGAGCAGGTTACCCAGTTTCCATGTAGTTGAGTGGTTTTGAGTGAGATTCTTAATCCTGAGTTCTAGCTTGATTGCACTGTGATCTGAGAGATAGTTTGTTATAATTTCTGTTCTTTTACATTTATTGAGGAGAGCTTTGCTTCCAAGTATGTGGTCAATTTTGGAATAGATGTGCTGTGGTGCTGAAAAAAATGTATATTCTGTTGATTTGGGGTGGAGAGTTCTGTAGATGTCTATTAGGTCTGCTTGGTGCAGAGCTGAGTTCAATTCCTGGGTATCCTTGTTGACTTTCTGTCTTGTTGATCTGTCTAATGTTGACAGTGGGGTGTTAAAGTCTCCTATTATTAATGTGTGGGAGTCTAAGTCTCTTTGTAGGTCACTCAGGACTTGCTTTATGAATCTGGGTGCTCCTGTATTGGGTGCATATTTATTTAGGATAGTTAGCGCTTCTTGTTGAATTGATCCCTTTGCCATTATGTAATGGCCTTCTTTGTCTCTTTTGATCTTTGTTGGGTTTAAAGTCTGTTTTATCAGAGACTAGGATTTCAACCCCTGCCTTTTTTTGTTTTCCATTTGCTTGGTAGGTCTTCCTCCATCCTTTCATTTTGAGCCTATGTGTGTCTCTGCACGTGAGATGGGTTTCCTGAATACAGCACACTGATGGGGCTTGAGTCTTTATCCAATTTGCCAGTATGTGTCTTTTAATTGGAGCATTTAGTCCATTTACATTTAAAGTTAATATTGTTATGTGTGAATTTGATCCTGTCATTATGATGTTAGCTGGTTATTTTGCTCGTTAGTTGATGCAGTCTCTTCCTAGTCTCGATGGTCTTTACATTTTGGCATGATTTTGCAGCGGCTGGTACCGGTTGTGCCTTTCCATGTTTAGTGCTTCCTTCGGGAGCTCTTTTAGGGCAGGCCTGGTGGTGACAAAATCTCTCAGCATTTGCTTGTCTGTAAAGTATTTTATTTCTCCTTCACTTATGAAGCTTAGTTTGGCTGGATATGCAATTCTGGGTTGAAAATTCTTTTCTTTAAGAATGTTGAATATTGGCCCCCACTCTATTCTGGCTTATAGTGTTTCTGCCGAGAGATCCGCTGTTAGTCTGATGGGCTTCCCTTTGAGGGTAACCCGACCTTTCTCTCTGGCTGCCCTTAACATTTTTTCCTTCATTTCAACTTTGGTGAATCTGACAATTATGTGTCTTGGAGTTGCTCTTCTCGAGGAGTATCTTTGTGGCATTCTCTGTATTTCCTGAATCTGAATGTTGGACTGCCTTGCTAGATTGGGGAAGTTCTCCTGGATAATACCCTGCAGAGTGTTTTCCAACTTGGTTCCATTCTCCCCGTCACTTTCAGGTACACCAATCAGACGTAGATTTGGTCTTTTCACATAGTCCCATATTTCTTGGAGGCTTTGCTCGTTTCTTTTTATTCTTTTTTCTCTAAACTTCCCTTCTCACTTCATTTTATTCATTTCATCTTCCATTGCTGATACCCTTTCTTCCATTTGATCGCATCGGCTCCTGAGGCTTCTGCATTCTTCACGTAGTTCTCGAGCCTTGGTTTTCAGCTCCATCAGTTCCTTTAAGCACTTCTCTGTATTGGTTATTCTAGTTATACATTCTTCTAAATTTTTTTCAAAGTTTTCAACTTCTTTGCCTTTGGTTTGAATATCCTCCCGTAGCTCAGAGTAATTTGATTGTCTGAAGCCTTCTTCTCTCAGCTCGTCAAAGTCATTCTCTGTCCAGCTTTGTTCCGTTGCTGGTGAGGAACTGCGTTCCTTTGGAGGAGGAGTGGCACTCTGCTTTTTAGAGTTTGCAGTTTTTCTGCTCTGTTTTTCCCCATCTTTGTGGTTTTATCTACTTTTCGTCTTTGATAATGGTGATGTACAGATGGGTTTTTGGTGTGGATGTCCTTTCTGTTAGTTTTCCTTCTAACAGACAGGACCCTCAGCCGCAGGTCTGTTGGAGTACCCTGCCGGCCTTGTGTGGTGTCAGTCTGCCCCTGCTGGGGGGTGCCTCCCAGTTAGGCTGCTCGGGGGTCAGGGGTCAGGGACCCACTTGAGGAGGCAGTCTGCCTGTTCTCAGATCTCCAGCTGCGTGCTGGGAGAAGCACTGCTCTCCTCACAGCTGTCAGACAGGGACATTTAAGTCTGCAGAGGTTACTGCTGTCTTTTTGTTTGTCTGTGCCCTGCCCCCAGAGTTGGAGCCTACAGAGGCAGGCAGGCCTCCTTGAGTTGTGGTGGGCTCCACCCAGTTGGAGCTTCCAGGCCGCTTTGTTTACCTAAGCGAGCCTGGGCAATGGCGGGCGCCCCTCCCCCAGCCTGGCTGCCCGCCTTGCTGTTTGATCTCAGACTGCTGTGCCAGCAATCAGCGAGACTGCATGGGCATAGGACCCTCTGAGCCAGGTGCAGGCTATAATCTCCTGAGGTGCCATTTCCTAAGCCCGTGGGAAAAGCACAGTATTCGGGTGGGAGTGGCCCGATTTTCCAGGTGCGGTCTGTCACCCCTGGAAAGGGAACTCCCTGACCCCTTGCATTTCCCGAGTGAGGCAATGCATCGCCCCTGCTTCGGCTGGCGCACGGTGTGCTCACCCACTGACCTGCGCCCACTGTCTGGCACTCCCTAGTGAGATGAACACGGTACCTCAGATGGAAATGCAGAAATCACCCGTCTTCTGTGTCGCTCATGCTGGGAGCTGTAGACCGGAGCTGTTCCTATTCGGCCATCTTGGCTCCTCCCCTCTAGAATCCTGCTTTTCAATCCACCAACACCTTTCATTACTGGCAAGGACAGGTATTGCCTTCATCCTAACACAGTTGTCAGTAAACATAAACTCCTGGGCCTACCCACATAGGCTTTGTCTCACAATCCCAGCTCTCACACATGAAGGCTACAGCAAAGGCCAGGGTCTCCATGCTGTTGATCAGTTATAAAGAAATCCGCAACATATAAAGGATAAATGCAATATGATGGTGAAAAAATATGGTGGAAGATGGGCTGATGTGAGGAAAAGCTCAGCAGATTACAAGGGTAATAATCAACAAATAAGCATATTATTGTCTCCAAGGGAAGTTAAAACATGTATCAACAACTCTGAACCTAAAGCCATAAGAATAAAAGAAAAGCAGTGGATGGGGTAAGGTGAGTAGAAGAGAAAGGTCATCAAAAATGCAGTGGTGAAGATGGCCCTACACAGATAGCCTTAGAAAGCAATTCTTACAAGAGTGAATACAAAACAAAAGAAGGAGAAGATTAACATGAGTGAATGTATAACTACCGTCAGAAAAAAGGATAAAACACACTGAGCCTTTTAAGTAGTTGAGACTTCAATTATTCTTGGTATTAGTTATATAGATCTCCCAGTACGAAGCCTCTTCCGATAGAAAAGTTTATTACTTTTGTCTTAATCTAAAAAATACAGTCAAAAGAATGAGCACACATCTTCAGTCTTTACCCTTTGCTCATCTTCCTGGTCACAGCCATTCAGAGTGATCTTCTAAAAACACAGTTCTGATTATGTCCTTTTTCTGTTTAAAATCCTCTTTCTTCACTATTGTTAAAATTAGGTCATACCCCTATTCCTGGAATGCAGAGTTCTCTGATATTTGGCCTATAACTCTTTCTGACATTTATTTTATCTTCCAATTCTACTTTCCACATTTTCTACACTAGCCAAGTCAAACTGCCAATCATTTCTTGTGCGTGCACTTCTGCAAGTTCCCCAGCCGTCACAGTTTTCCCGTACAATTTCCTATTTGGTCTCTGTATCATTTATGGCATGTTTCAAATGCTACTTCTTCCATGAAGAAAAGTCCAAGTAATTCCTGGCTTTTCCTAATGCTCACATAATTTTATATGGATGTTATGAATTTTCCTTCTTCCTCTTTTGTATTAATTATAGGTGAATGTAGATGAGTGGATGGATGGGTAAATTCACACATCCAAAGATATTCTCCACTACTGTGCTAAACGAGAGCCAGAGACTATCTGAGATGCATAAAGACATTAAAAGCGCCTGCTCTGAAGCTAGAGAAAGCTGAGTTTGAAGCCAAGGTCTGTTAGTTTGTAGCTGACACCTTGAGTTAGTTATCTATCCTCTTTAAACTTAGGTTATCTTATCTGTTAAAAAAAAAGAAGTGATGATGTGTAGAAGGAGGGAGAGAAGGAGGAAGATAAGGAAGAGGAAGAAGAGGAAGGAGAAAAAAGAAGAGGATAAACAAGAAAAGGAGGAGGAGGAAGAAAAACAAACAATGGATGAAGGATGATAATTATGTATTTGGCATAGTTTTTGGAAAATAAAATATATTCACTTAATATTAGTAATTAAAGATATCAATTATCATTAATATATAACCAGTCTTTTCAATTTTAGTTTTGTGCACCTCATGATGCTTAGCACATAAAATGCACTCAATCCGTATTGGCTAAATGAGGGCATGCCTGTTTTATGTTTCACTATGAGAAGTCAATAGGGCAAGAACATACCAAGAATAAAAGGACCTCTGGGTAAGAACATCAGAAATGAAAGTTGAAAATGAAAGGATGTGGTAAAGAAGGTGGCAGAGTGGATAGCAAAGGCCAGTGACACAAAGTTGATCATACTTGAAAAACGATGCATAGTGCAGTATCTGTAAAATACAAATCAATAGACCAGAGCAGGTGTTTGTAATATTTGGTTCATGAACGGGCCTCAGAGGCCTGTGAACTCCTGAAATTGTATGCAGCATCTGGAAATGAGCAAGAAACCATGGCTTTTTATCAGACTCTCAAAAGAATTGATGACTCCACAAATATTAAGCAACTCATTTTAGAGATGGAGTACATAAGTAAGGTCAATTAGAGATCACAGAAAATAAGGTAATGTAACTTGTGCTTCATGTAGGGATGCTGTTTGGATATTCAGCATAAACTTCATGGATAATATAAAGCTCCTAAACAGAAAACAAAGGGAGGCATGGTGTTAAGGCTGAAAAACACCCACCTTTTACCTCCCCCTGGGAGAGGAAATGTTAAGTCTTGAAGCATGGAAAGTCATCAGGAGATAACTCACCAAAAGGGTGAAGCTCACTGGAAACAAGAGAGAAGCAAAAGAGAACTAAAAAGAACAAAAATGAAAAGTTGTCAAAAACAGTTTTTGAGATACTAGCATGCAGTTGATAGAGGATAGAAACTGGAATGAATTTAAAAAAGAAATGCTGGAAACTTTTACATATAAACAAAACAAAGCAAACAAAAGACAAATAAAACACCTTGTTGGGATAAATCAAAGCATTGTTTCTTAAAATGACCATGTAGTGCAAACTTGTGACATGTTGCTTACAGTTTACTTATTTTACTTGTTTGCTTGGGATGGGTTTCAATGGAAGACACATTACCTTCAACTGCCCTTTCATATTAATCACTGTCCACTGGAGCTTTTTTTTTTTTTTTTAAATAATTCTATAGAGATTAAATTGCATCAATTTCTTAAAAGTCTTTAGAAAACCAGAGTATCAAAGCCACTATAGACTTGCACAATATTAGTGATATTGATTTATACTGTACATTTTCCAAAGAACAAATCTATCTCACTCAGGAACCAATTGAGAGAAAATAGAACCTTGCAATTTATCTTAATATCTAACAATCCTATATTAGCTCTCTGTCCATAAAAATATATTATTTTTAGCACTTCAGTTATTTTTGCATCTCAAATATTATTTCCCTCTTAAGGTAATACATGAACATATACACTTGTAGAATCCAAATTCAATCTCAGTTTACACACTGCACTTAGAGTCTGAATCAAAGAGATTTAATTAAATTGCAAGAAAAAATTCAGTATTTTTATCTTCTTTGAAACACTGATTAGTATATTTTAAATTGGAATTGCAATTAATATGACTCTTAGATGTGTAGAGGAAAGAAGAGAAAAAATGGTTTATATATAAGAGAATCTGTTTAAAATAAAGTAATTGTTGCCATGCAGAAGGTGGTTTTAAATAATAGGCAGATGCACAAACTTTATTTTTACTGTGAAAGACAAAGTCAATTATAAAACGCTGGTATAAATCCAAAGCCCTAAGGACTTGTTTGCTAATGTGATATTGGAATCCTAAAATAGAAAGAAAGTCCATTGGGAAACTTTACTGCCAGAGACTTAGCCTCTGAAGATCAACTTATCGTAAGAGAACTTATGGTTCCAACTGAATAAAAGTAGCCAAAAACTGAGCCCAGGACCAGCTACATAATTTGCAAGGCCCAGTGCAAGACGAAAATGCTGAGCCCTTGTTCACAAATTAAAAATTTCAAGATGATGACAGCAGAGCATTAGACTAAAGCCCAGTGCAGGGCCCTGCGTGAGACTGCACATCCGTGACATGAATCCTGCCAAGGCCTTTCAAGCCCAGAGCTCTCTAGAATCAGATATCATGATTTATATGATACCTTAGGTGCCAATGGAAAATTTAAGCTTCCATTATAAAGACCTTAAGAATGATATTGATGAAAAGATTTAATAGCTGACTTATAACCATTTGTTTGTATATACTGTGGAAGAATCAAGTATCTACATCCTTGGTAGGCCTAAAGATGAAAAAGAAGGCATTAAGGAAATTTTACAAGTTCTTGACCATGACACATAATCTTTTCTACTATAACCTTTTCCAACTATGTACAGCAATTGCCTAGCACGATGCAGGCAATTGTTAGGAAGAGTAGTTAGGAAGAGGGTACTCTGTAGAAGTAAGCCTTAAAAAGTGTTTGACAACAAGATGGTATAAAATATTAAGCCGTGGACATGAAGGTTTCATGGTAGAACTCCTAGAGGATTCTGAAACCAAGCAAAGTTAAAAAAAAAAAAAAAAAGAAAGAAAGAAAGGAATGATTAAATTTGGGGAGAAAGCTAGCATTTGCTTGAGTTGTTAACTGGTAAGCATGAGAGTTAATAACAAGTCATCATCTTCCCTTGATTTTAGGGCCTTGTTTCAGAAGTACCTTGTGTTAAGTATTAATAGACAAGGGATCTCATTTCAACCCAAAATTTTACAGACATATATTCATGGATGTACACACATCCACATGCATATATGTTAACCTACGTGGCCACAGCCAAGGCAGTTACCATCTGTGGCAGTGTACATTTGTTGGAAGATGAGATTTTCTTTTTCTTTTTTTTCTTTTTTTTTTTTTTTAAGCAGCAGCAAGATTTATTGCAAAGAGTGAAACAACAAAGCTTCCACAGCATGGAAGAGCACTGGAGTGGGTAGGTGCTGCTTGGTGGCCAGCTTTTATTCCCTTACTTGGCCCAGCCACATCCTGCTGATTGGTCCATTTTACAGAGAGCTGATTGGTCCATTTTACAGTGTGCTGATTGGGCCGTTTTACAGAGTGCTGATTGGTCTGTCTTTTTTTTTTTTTTTCCTCCCCTTTTATTTTTAAGATTTAACATACACATAATAAAATACAAAAAGTGCATGAATCTTACATGTACAACTCAATGATTTTTTACACATGTTAATACCCCTGTAACCACCACCTAAATTAACAGCCCTATCGTTTTGTTTTGGAAATGGAGTGATCTCAGCTCACTGCAACCTCCTTCTCCGGGGTTCAAGCGATTCTCCTGCCTCAGCCTCCCGAGTATGGGATTACAGGCATGCCCCACCATGCCTGGCTAATTTTGTAATTTTAGTAGGGATAGGGTTTCTCTATGTTGGTCAGGCTGGTCTCAAACTCCTGACTTCAGGTGATCTGCTCCCCCTTGGCCTCCCAAAGTGCTGGGATTACAGCCATGAACAACTGCACCCAGCCAACCCGGTTAATTTTTCTATTTTTCGTAGAGACAAGAGTTTCACCATATTGGCCAGGCTGGCCTGGAAATCCTGAGCTCAAGGCATCTGCCCGCCTCGGTCTCCCAATGTCCTGGAATTATAGGCATGAGCCACTGTGCCTGGTCGATGGTGTTTGTTTATTTGTTTGTTTGTTTGTTTTTGAGACAGAGTCTTGCTCTGTCGGCCAGGCTGAAGTGCAGTGGCATGATCCCGGGTCACTGCAACCTCCGCCTCCTGGGCTCAAGCCATTCTCCTGCCTGAGCCTCCTGAGTAGCTGGGACCACAAGCATGTGCCACCACACCCAGCTAATTTTTGTATTTTTAGTAGAGACAGGGTTTCACCCTATTGGCCAGGCTGGTCTCGAACTCCTGACCTCAGGTAATCTGCCCACCTTGGCCTCCCAAAGTGCTAGGACCACAGGCATGAGCCACCGTGCCCGGTCTTTTTTTTTTTTTTTTAAGTATTTATTGATCATTCCTGGGTGTTTCTCGGAGAGGGGGATATGGGGAAGATGAGATTTTCAGTTAGAAATATTATAATTTTATCACATCACATCTGCATTTACAAAAGTAAATATAATAATGACAAAATCTTCTTGAATTAGAATGGATTCAAATAACCTCCATAATTTCTAAAATTTAAGATATAAGCTTCTTTCATCCAAATAATCTGCTTTTGTTATACAGAATTATGTGGAATGGATTTGGGTGACTTACTTGGGAACATCTTCATTTTTTTCCCCAAAGTTTACAAATAAGAGTTAATAAGAAAAAAAACTCGAATGTAGTTGCAGTGATTTTTTAAAAGGTACTCCACTCTCCTCATCCACAGCCTATATTTTCCTGATGTAGAATCTCAACTGGATTTGAGAAATAGTCATACTTATATGGAGAGAAGTAGTAATTTTATATTTATTCACTATAGTACACCAGCAACTATGCTTAATACTCTCCATCCAACTATGCTTAATACTCTCCATCCATGATATTTTTAATCTTCAAAATATTTCTGAGATGGGTAAAATTTCTGTTTTACAAATAAGGCAAGAGAGGTCCACAGATATTATAAAACCTGCCCAAAGTCTCACAGCTACTACATAATTTAAGAAAAAAATTTGGATGTAAAAGAGACCAAAAAATACTTAAACAAATGAGGGTTGACATTTTTTTCTTGTAACAGGAAGTCTGGAAACAGGTATTTAAGACTTGGGAACATCAACTGGAAAGCCCTGTGATTCTTTGGCTGTTAAATTATTGTTGCAAGATGGCTGCTCCAACCCTAGTGGCAAGTTAGTAGTCCAGGCTGGAAGGAGGCAGAAGGAAAGTGCCAATGGCTGAATAGGCTCTTAAGCACTGTTTTTTCAGAAATCCAAGTCAACAAGTGCAAGGTGGATTTTATTCACCCATTATGCAAATAAGTCTAAGAAATGCAAGTTTGTTTGTTTGCATGTTTGTTTATTTTCTAAACTGGGCTTATTGCTGCCCCTTTCAAAATCAAATTTATTAGAAAGGAGAAAAATAGCTACTGGGTAGAAAACCATCAGTCTGGCAACTGCCTGATGCCCTTTCCTCTTGGAATTTTTCTACCTAGGAAGGATTCCCAGCCCAGAAGTGGTGATAAGGAAGCTTCCTTCTTCTTCAATCTTTACCATCTCTTCCATTTGGGAAAAGGAGATTGGAATCACATTTGTTCCCAGTGCTGTGAGTGCTTCCAGAGAAAAACAACTCCTTCTTTCTCTTCTCTCTCTTTTTTATTTTTCTGCTCACAAACGGAACTAGCTCATGAAACTGGATGTTAAATTGAACCAAGCCAACAATAGAAGGGATAAGGCAGGCATGCTTATAAGTAATTCAAAGTAGGTGACTGAGAGCAGTGAGAATATAAAATGTATACCTTCTATACCAAATATATAAGATGATCAAGGCAGTCATGATCAGAACAGATCTTTCCTTTTCAAAGAAATCATTGGGTAATTGGCAGAGTGCTGTGAGTCCATCTTCCACCCCAATTCTTTGCACCTCATTACCAGACATAAGCTTCAATATAGCCAGGAGTTTGGTGATATATAGTGGACATGTGCCTGACAAAAGCTGAAAGACTCTAAAGGCAGGAATCTACAGCTATTAGTTATAAACTGTAGGACATAAAAAGAGTGCTCAGCTATGTTTGAGTTAGCTACAATTCTACAATAATTCAGGAGTTTTTCTTATTGTCTACAGATGGACCATGCAAGGACTGAGCCGCCTGACATTCCCTACAAAGACCACCTTAAAGAATGATAGGACCAACAGTGAGACATGGTGTAAAAGGACTATCAGAAACCAGAGGCTAATGGGAGTCCAGAGGATGAGATAAAGTTGCAACATCTGTATCACAGAAAGCACAGTTGACTACTCCAGTGGAAATGCTGAGAAACTCAGGGAAGCTCCCATGATACATGGAGACAGCTTTAAAAATCTGCCAAGACCTCAGAGCATGAAGCCATGTTCACATTATCAGTTACATAAGAACCTTCTTTATCTCTTGTCCCTCCCCTTAACTCCTCCCCCAGTGTTAATCTTGAAGCCATTCACAACAGCAGCCGAGGGGTGGTGAGGAGGTGAGCAACAAAGAGAGAAGGTGCTTAGCTTTTGGAAAAGGCAGGACTACAGGCTACCAGCTCAGGATAGGTGAAGTGAAAATCTTTCCCTTCAATAAATATTGGATTATAAATTAACATGTTATATTGTGCAATTGCAGTTAGGTTGGTGCAAAAGTAATTGCATTTTTGCCATTAAAAGTAAGGGCAGTCTCAATACTAAATTAAGACTGTTTGCCACTGAAAGAAGCCATAGGATCTTTGATTACATAAGATAAGAGTGAGCATAAGAGGCATGCACTTGCCTGAGTTTTTAATCCCTGAATTTCCATCAGGGGCAGAGGAAGAGCTTCCTTCCAATGAAGAGATTTAAAGGGAGCAGTGAGAGACAACAATGTACTTGCACTGAATTACCCTCGGGGAACCTTGATTGTTCCCCATGCTGGTTACACTTGCCTGTCGCTTTCTGACTTCCTATACTGAGCTCACCAGATACAATCTGATCCTGCCCAGCTCCTTAGTCTCCTCTTTGCGTTCTGACTTCCTCCCCAGGTCATGCTGTCAGTTTGCTTTGGCTCAACTGGGAAGAAAAGAAGGAGGTGTTTATCTTCAACTCAGGTGAAGGCAGGATAATTGCAAATTTCTTCCCTGACGCATAAGTCAGTTAGGTCCTTCATTAAACCGTTACCATAAATAAAACTGATCTTCTCATTCCTCTGGGTTCATGCCATGGAGTTTATACAGTATAAATATGAGCCCTGAAAGAAACAGGGGTGTTTAGCCGCATAAACTAAACCTCAACTGTGGCAGAGCCAGGATTTAAACATGGAGCTGCTGCAGAAGACCAAGCTCTTAACCTGTTCCCTTTGTTCTCTATCTCCAGAGAAAGAGAGAGCTGACCGGACCCTCCCTATCCTGCCCTAAACTTGGGGTCTCTGAGGAAATCGCATTTACAGAATTCACCTGGAAAATGGCTACTCTGACTACCATTAGGTATGAGTTCTAGTCCAGTGGAGATTTCCATTGAGCTAAGCTGAATCATTCAGGACTCCTTCCTGAGCTACAGAAAACACGTCAAATGAGCTTCTTTGCACATTTCCTCTAACCCACCACACGTATTTGACCTTTCATCTGTAACACCTGGAATACCTGGTGCAGAAGAATAAAGATAGCCAAGAATATGAGCACTATGGCAAGACTGCAATGCAATAAGTTGTAGGACCCTTTCTTTTGCTCCCAAGTTTGGAGCTATTTGAGAAACAGAAATAGTTCTTAAGCACATGAAAAGAACAATGTCAATAATCATGCTGATTAAAGAATACGGCTTTAGGTGAGACTGCTATTTCTATCCCACATCAATCACCAGTAGAAACATTGGACAGCTTAAGGCCTCCCTCATGGTAGAAACACTTACTGCAAGGAGAGGCAGAGAAGAAAAATGCTCTGCAGAGAGTTTTTGAAAAGGAATGAGCCTGGAGGAGCTGAGCTCAGGTTACTGAGTTTCTCCTGCTTGACTCACCAGGAAGCAGTCATTCCTCCACCCTGGGAAGCCTGAGTGAAGGCACAGTTAAGCTGGATGTACTTCCCCGAAGCTTTTCTATTCTCTCCACTTTATGGAAACACAGAGCATGAAGAAGAAATTGTTACCCCAGCATCAATGTCAGAGGTTTTTAGAAATGAAAATTGGAACTACAGTGACTAAAAGCAAGAACTCTGAGCTATGCTGTATGGATTGAAATCCTGACTCTCCCACCTCCAAGCAGTGTGATCTTCAGCACATTGTGTCTTCTTTAACATGGGGATAATCAAATCTATTTACATAGACGTGTTAGTAGATTAAATTAATTGAGAAATATTCAGCCCTTAGAATAGTGCTTTGAGGATATTAAGTGCTCAAAATAGCTTAAATTACAGTGTTAATTATCTTATGCCAATGCAAACTCATATTTCTCTGCATGTGTATTTCAGTTTTGAATCATCTTTGAAACATTTTATAAATGCTAACGAGCCATCCTGTTTTTGTTATTTACACTATCTAAAACATCATCACTTGGCTTCCTTTATTCTATTTTCACCTGAGCATAAAGAAGGACATAAATTTGATACAGATAGTATGCTGTAGCTGTAGCTTTTTGATACAGTTTTTTCAAGTATTTTTTTTTTCTTTGTGCTACTGTGCTTACCTAGACTTGAACTGGAAAATTTCTGATTGGGTAATTAATTGCAAATAAAACTGAAAATTAAAACCATATAAAACACTGCAAATTTTGAAGTTGGATAATAGTATTAAAATTCTCTATTTGCACACTTTTATTTAACTGCTCATATGGCCTTAAATAATTTTTCTACTATGTCTTAGTTTGTTCCTACTGCCTTAACACAATACCTGAGACTGGGTAATTTATGAAAAACAGAAATTTATTTCTCTCAGTTCTGGAGGCTAAAAGTCCATGATCCAGGTGGCAGCAGTTTTGGTGTCTGGTAAGACCCTGGTCACTGCTTCCAAGATAGCAACTAGTTGCCACGTCCTCACATGGGGAAGAGATATAAGGACCAAAGGGATGTACGGCTCCCTCACCTCTTCTATAAGGTCATCAATTTCATTCATGAATTAATCATCTTCTGAAGGCTCCACCACTTAATATTATCACCTTGACAATTATGTTTCAACATGAATTTTGGAGGCAACACAAATATTCAAACCATAGCGCACTGGTACAGAACTTTCTCCCAGAGTTTACGTTTAATCCTCAACTGCAGACACATCAAGTGGCCCATGCATGTGCAAAGTGAAATCAACAGCTTTACTTGCTTTGAGAGGAAAACATCGTTAAGACAATGTTAAGCTCTTGTACTTGAATCTGGGCTGTGAAAGATGTGGCATCTTAGTTCGTTTTCTGTTGCTTATAACAGAATCTCTGAAACAAGGTAATTGATAAAGAAAAGGAATTTATTTCTTATGGTTATTGTGGCTAAGTCCAAGATCAAGGGGCTGCATCTGATGAGGGTCTTCTTTCAGGTGGGGGCTCTTTGCAGAGTGCCCAGGTGGTAAAAGGCAGCACATGATGGGAAGGCTGAGCGTGCTCATGTGCTAGCTCAGGTATCTCTTCCTCTTCTTATAAAGCCACAAGTTCTTCTCCCAAGATAACCTATTAATCCATTAATTCATTAATCCATTCATGATAGCAGAGCCCTCAGGATACAATCACCCCTTAAAGGCCCCACTTCTCAATGCTGCCACATTGGGGATTAAATTTCAACCTGACTTAAAGGGGGCAAATATTCTAAACCATAGCAATCAGATATACTTTGACACTCTTAAAATACTGTTTATTAGAGTTCTTGTTATTTGTAAAAGGTAGCTTTCCAAAATCCTGTACCCCTCCCATAACTCCTCTAACCCTTATGCACATGCAGGCATGTACAGGCATGTGCGTACATACACACACACACACACACACATATTTGTACACACTGATGATTGCATCAATGAAGAGAAGGCAAACTGGTATTTTTCTTTTTTTTCTTTCTTTTCTTTTTTTTTTTTTTTTTTTTTTGAGACGGAGTCTTGCTCTGTCGCCCAGGCTGGAGTGCAGTGGCACGATCTCTGCTCACTGCAAGCTCCGCCTCCCGAGTTCACGCCATTCTCCTGCCTCAGCCTCCGGAGTAGCTGGGACTACAGGCATCCGCCACCACATCTGGCTAACTTTTTGTATTTTTAGTAGAGACGGGGTTTCATTGTGTTAGCCAGGATGGTCTCAATCTCCTGACCCTGTGATGCGCCGGCCTCAGCCTCCCAAAATGCTGGGATTACAGGTGTGAGCCACTGTGCCCGGCCAGACTGGTATTTTTCAAGAAGATATTTTTTAATGGACTTCAAATAGGAAGAGAACACCAAGAACCAAGCCAAGTCCATTAGGGAAGCTGAAATTCAAACCCATGGAGACTATGAACCAACAACAATCAAAAGTCAGCAGCAAGATTGAGGCTCCATCATGTAGAAGTTAGCGCAGAAGCTAAGGACACAGAATGCCTGGGTTCAAACCCTACTTTTATTACTTATCAGTCAGTGTAACTTTTGTGAAACTTACTTAACCTGCCTGTGCTATAGTGCACTTATCTGTAAAATGGGGGTACTAAGATTACCTACATCTGTATAATGGGGGCAATAATGGAACCTGCCTCAGATGGTTACTCATTGGTAAAAGAGTGACAATAATAGTATTCGTCTCTTTCATCTTAAGGATTAGAAGAGTTAATACATATAAGCACTCAAGAGACTGGCATATAGTGAGCATTAAGTAATAATTTACTCTTATTGCTATTATCATCAAAGAATCAAAAATGAGATTGGCACAGCAGCTGCTCAGATATAAGCATAGCAAAGAAAGGAGAACCAGGCCACTGACAAGGTAACTGAGGAACAGGGAGAACCGTGAGTCATGTTTATGAACTGTACAGTGCTTGGTGTGTGTGTGTGTGTGTGTGTGGATCAGGCCCCCCAAAAGTGCCATCAACAAGGTAGACAGGATACTTTTGTTTTTCTAAAAGTCCAAAGCATAGCTCCCAGGGAGATCTGACTTACAATTTAGTCAGTGTGGAACCAAATAACTTAAAGTTAGCAGTGCCAAATGCCTTTGGTTGAATGTGTCTTCATATAAAGACTTATTTTTTCAAACAAAGAATGAAGTTTTCTTTTGAAGTAAACCCTTTGAACTCCCATGAACGAAAGTGATCTGTGCACTACAGTTATATTTCACAATCAAGGATTTATTTATGTCACTTCCCTCCACAGCAAAACTTTATGATACAAACTGTAAATCTTCAACATCCCTAAGTTTCTCTATCAGTTAGTTATCTGTCTCATAGGTGTTGACATCACACATCCATACACATGCACAGGGATAGCCTTTCACCAATAATAAAATCACATAGATTTTATTTCACCAGTAATAAAATTACATGGATGTGTTAGCTGCTCTTTCTTAAACTGTAAAAAATGTATACTCTTGTTAATTCTAGGACATGGATTTTTTTTTCAGCTGTGGATATTCCCACTGATTCTCAATGACTTCCGTATGGGAAGGCAGGATCTTTTACCATATCATATGTATATTTCTACAATTTCAGCTGCTTCATATATTCAGGCCTTGGTTAACTTGTTCCACATGACAATTAATGGAAGTTAGAAGTTTGAAGACAGTGTCATCAACTTTTAAAATATATATTTAAATATTTTGTATCAACCTAGAAATCCATCTATAGTACCTGTGTAATGTTTTAAGCTGTAGCCTTACACCTATAACTTAAAAATGGAAGTGATTGCTTTATATGAACATGAATGTAGTATCTCACAATCATTTTAAGAAATGCTTTGTAAGTTAGCCGTTTTGATAAAAGGTGTTTTTATATCAGCAGATTTTAAAAGTGAATTATCAATTGCAGAAAAGTAGGGGGCAAGAAACAGAGAATTACTATTTTTTTTCTCATTCATTAAGTTAATGAATAAGTAGATTTTTAATTTTTTTAAAAAAGTTAGTTACTGTTATTTCTTTTTTATTACCAATGGAAAGGCAAACCAGGAGGGAAAATAAACTTAAGCTCTACATCATATTTATTATCCTCAGTGGTGAAGTGAGTAAGTAAGTGTAGAGGTGTGAAATTCCAACAGACAGAAACATGCTGTTTGAAGAGGAAGTGGTGATATATAGAATACAATTAGACAAAAAATATGATTGCTGAAATTTACAAATCATTCATAAAAAGAAAACAAGGTGGATAATTGTGTCATCATCTACATAGCTCACAGCTTCCACTGATCTAAATAAAGTGTATATATTTTTAAATATAATTCAATTAGCAACTACAGCAATCTAAGTGATCAATTACAGAAATAAAAAAAAAGACACCAAACAGGAAATTAATGTATTTTTATACTCCCATTTTTCACTACATCATGATTATGATTTTACTGTAAGCTTACAAATTCATTAGTTAAGGTTTGTTAGTAGTTTGTTTTAGTTTTATTTGTGGTTTGAGAGTTTCTACAATCCTAAATGGATTTATAGCACAGATATATTTAACATAAATCTGAAAATATTAAAACATACTCAAATAAAATTTGTATCTTCTTGAGATACCATGAGGCCTTAATGTTATTAAAATATTTTGACAATATTGATTGACAAAAATGCATGCCGATGACAATAGGATTTTCTTTATGAAATTTACTTTAATAGAATTTACTTTATGAAATTTAAGAACAAAATAATTATTGTTGACAAGAAAATACCATGATTTAAAGGCTCTGTGATAAATGAAAACAGCAAATATGGGTGAGAGACTACTAATAAATCCAATGGAAGACCAAGATGAATTTCTATCATAAGCATTAAAAACAAATATTTCAGTGACTTCTGGTTTCCAGTCCAGCATGTAAGAAGCTGAGAAGGCATCGCTGGAATCCTCACAACAAGGAAAAAGCTGAACCTACTGAAAATAGACAATTTTTCTTAGATCTGCCAGATAATTGAGTTCACAGGGCAAACCAGTACCTCCCAAATTGAAAAGACAGGCAGATACAAAGAATCACAACTTAACTGAGCAGAAACCTTTGAAGAAACCAGTATGGGGAAGGAAAACCTAAACTATAGTTGACAAATTGCTGGAGCTCAGTGTTGGTAAGTCTGAGAGTTAAAGTCTCTAGGAGGGGCCAGTCTTCTGGGGGCTACACACTTTTATGAGTTTTACCTCCAGAAACCCTATTAGGTTCTCACAGTGAAGATCTGAGAAAAATCCCCTCCTGCTTCCAGCAAGGGAAAAGGAAAAGTAGCCATTTTGAAATATACCAGGGCATTCTACTTTTCTTGACAGGTTCTACCCTCAAGAGAAACTACTTTACCAGAGCTAATCTACGGAGGTTTTATTGGAGCCTGACTGATTTGCGGGAGGGGAAGAGAAATACCCAACTCCAGCCCTCTCGTTCCACCTATCCCACCTGAGGTGGAGGTGAGGGAATGAGAGGGAGAGGGTGTGTGTGTTCACAATCCAGTTCACAGTGTGGAGGCACAGGCATACTAAAAGACTAAAAGACAGACGTAATGACAGGAGTATAGAAGGCTTCTCCTCCCCCAGTACCCTATGGCCATACTACCAAAGCCCTATATATTACAGTTATCAATAAGAAAACACACAATCCAATTACAAAATGTGCAAAAGATTTGAGAAGATGCCTCACCAAGGAAGATATACACATAGAAAATAAGCCTATGAAAGACAATCGACATCAAACATGAGATACCACTACAAACATAGTAAAATGGCATAAATCCAAGGTGCTAACAGTGCTACTGTCAGAAGGAGTGAGTGGGTATGTGAGAATTCTCTGTGTTCTGTATTCTCTGTTCAATTTTTCTGTAAACTTAAAACTGCTCATAAAGAACAAAGTTTATTTAAGTAGTAAATAAGGCCAAATGCTAGTGAAGATGTGGACAAAAAAGCAAAAGCAATAGTTGACCTAGAATTTTAAAAATGAACATAAATGTATATTGAAAGATAGATTAAATAGATGGATAGATGATAGATAATAGATAAATAGATAAGCTTGACTATCTTATTTTCCTTTATAAAGCATTGTTAGCATAAACAATAATGCTGGAATGCTTGCTTTTTCTTATAATATTTTTCATGTATTTTAATTTTTAAAATAAATCCATTCATTATGACTTCTAATAACTACTAATAAAAATGGAACTGATTCATTTCTCTATCATTTTAAATAGTATGGGCTAGGTTCAACATTTGAGCATTTGTATATAGTTTGTCTCTATTTGAAACAAATCTTACTACTATAATTTGTGAAACCAACATGTGTGTCTGGCTTATTCCTTTTAATACTTTAAATAATAAAATCATTTATGGCTTGGGCTATTTCCATTAGTTATAACTGACAATGAGAAATGTAGTAAAATATGGTGTGGTTTAAAGGGTACTAATTAAGCTATAAATGACAGCAACATCATGACTCTGAAGCTCATGAGTCATTTGTAATTCAAGTGCAGGAGTATTTTTTGGTAAGGCCTCAGTTGTGGAGCAATCCCAGTGGAAGTATATCTCATCTGTCTGGAATTACCTAGGTGTGGTTCTGCCCAGAGGCAGAGGGATGGACTGATTGATCTCTGGGAGCTACTTCCCAGCCCAGAGTCTCAGATGGTTAAAGCTTGCAATTGAAATAAACGTCCTGCCATCACTCAGCCCTTAATCCCCCCATTCTATCCATGATTAAGTGATACCCTGACTCCCTTGTACTTTCCCAATCTCTTTCATGTCCACACTTGTCAGGATGCCCGATCCTCACTTAGTCTCCTTTTAGCAATAATTCAAATGCTGATTCACTTGAATCAAAAAAGAGGTGAAAGAGGGTACACAATTGGAACACACTAAAGAATTTGTAAGTTCCAGCCAGTGAATCCATTTTCTTAACAGAATGCAAAAGGATTAAGCGGTAGAAAGCTCTTAACTTAGAACTTATGCTGAAGAAATAAGAGTTCTGATTACCATGTTCTATGGAGATGCCACACACACACATCCATATACAGGAGAACACACACACACACAGACACACACACACATATATATATAGTCTCCTGTATAATGGATGTGTGTGTGAGATCTCCATAGAACATGGTAATATACATATACACACATGCATGTGTGTGTGTGTGTGTGTGTCTGCCCATTCCACCTTCTACCTACCCTTTTCAGGGCTGAGTGACTGATCTTCATGCTTGATATGGTTTGGATCTGTGTCCTTCCCCAATTCTCATGTCAAATTATAATCCTCAATGTTGAAGGTGGGCTCTGGTGGTAGGCAACTAGTAGTGAGTGAGTGCTCATGAGATCTGGTCATTTTAAAGTGTGTAGCACCTCCTACCACCTCCATCTTGCTCCTGCCATGTAAGGCTCCTGCTCCCACTTTGCCTCCCGCCATGAGTAAAACTCCCTGAGGCCTCCTCAGAAGCAGAGGCTGTCATGCTTCCTGCGCAGCCTGTGGAACAGTGAGCCAATTAAACCTCTTTTCTTTATATATTACCCAGTCTCAGCTATTCCTTTTATAGCAGTGGGAGAATGAACTAATACAACGTCCATATTCTATATTCACACAGCTAATCAGTTCTCATATCACTCTTTATATTAATAACAATAGTTACTCCTCACTATTATTAGCAACAATAATAGTTCTTTTTATTAAGATAGGGTCTTACTATGTTGCTGAGGCTAGCCTTGAACTCTTGGGCTCAAACAATCCTCCTCTTCAGCCTCCTGAGTAGCTGGGACTATACGTGTGCACCACTGCCCCAAGCTAATAATAGTTCTTATATACTATACATATGTGTGTGTGTGTGTGTATGTGTGTGTGTGTATGTGTGTGTATAAAACCACTGTTCAATTCACAAGGCATCCTGTGACCTAGCATCAACCTTTACTTCTAAAAGTCAACTTAAATTTTATGCTTCCAGAATTATTTGAGAGATGTAGTCAGAGAAAGCAAGCAGCTCTGTGCAAGGGAACATTCTCTTGGCTTTATATCAAACAGCCATAGCCTTTATGAGAATTGCTGTCATTTTCAGCTAGGCCATAACTAACAGTCAGCTCACATTGTGAATGCAGAACAGCCAGTTGTGCCTTGGGATTTTCCAGCCTAATAGATTCTCACTTCATCATGTACTTGGAGGCAGAACTAGTTAAGTGGATGACAAGAGAAGTGGCAAAAACAGTAAAGAGAGCTTAGAAGAAATCATGAAAAGGAATAGATATTTCCCTCCTGCCTTCCATTCTGTTCTTTCTACCTCCTTTGCTAATTTCTTATTTTCTTTTCTCTGCTCTTTTAAATCAAAGACACTCTTTACTCTGCAATTTCAGTAACATAAAACAGATATAAACATATTTGCAAAATCAGAGTCCCTGCCATCTATTAGAAATCTCTATTGTGCATTAAGAAATGTGAGCTATATGGCACCAACTTCTATCTTTTGTTTCATCATCTCCAATCTAAATCATAATTGCAGCAAGAAAGAGGTAATGAATATTCAATTTTATAATAAAAAATAGGGCATTGTTTTGTTACACATGCATGAGGCCCACGTCTAAAACAAGACAGAGTAAAACAAAGCAAAGCAAAACAAGACCACTTCTAATCTACTAGTTGCCTGCCCTATGTGTGAGTTAAAATACAATTTGTGAATTGCAAATTAGAAATTGGGAGTCCATAAAAGACCATTTAGACATATCACGTCTCTCACAAGTATTTTCCTGTTCATTCTCCCCATTAGTTTCTGCCATTGTACCTTTAAATATAAACAACAAGGTCTGCACGAAGCTCTTGTATCTGTCTGCACAGACTCAGGCTGCCACGACAAAATACCGGGGACCAGGTGCTTAAACAATAGGTATTTATTTCTCACAGTTCTGGAGGCTGGAAAGTCCAAGATCTAGGTGCCTGCAGATTCAATTCCTCAGTGAGGGTGTTCTTCCTAAGCTGTAGGTGCTGTGTCCTCACAAGGTGAAAAGGGAGAAATAGAAAGTAAGCTCTCTAGGGCCTCTTCTTATGAAGTCACTAATCTCATTATGAGGATGAGCCCACCCTCATGGCTTCATCTAAATCTAATTGTCTCCCCAAATCTTCATCTCCAAATACCATCATGTTGGGGTTAGGGCTTCAACATATAAATTTGGATGGGACACAATTCAGTCCATAGCAGTCCTTGTTCTCAATCAAATAACGCATCCTTTATAGTAAAAATTCCTAGTCAAGGCTTCCAGTGGTACAGTGCTGACTGCATGCCAAGGATCTTTGCAAGGCCGTTTTGCATATGCCTCTTTAAAACTCATAACAACTGTTTGAGGCAGTTATTGTGATCATTCTCATTTTTCAAGGGAGGAAATTGAAGAAGAGAGAGGCTTAACAACCCTTTTTGGGTTATAAAACTAGCAAGGTCTAAGGCCAAGTTTCAAACTCAACCCAATTATCTCCCAAATCTCCTAATCTGTAAAGCCACCAACTTAAAGAAGAAACCTTCTTTTTACATATTGTTCTTCTTCCTAACCTTCACCACCATTGTATAGTGCACCCTTGACATAAGTAACTCCATCTTAAGAAAAGACTCCATCTTACATTCATAAGGCACTTTGACAACAGGGACCAGATATTTTGGTTAATAAATAAAGACAGCATCCAACCAGATAAGGACATAACCAAGCACACTCTTCCACTATCAATCGTCACCAGACAACTCTGTGGCTATAAAAAGAACAGACTGACACAGTCTTGCCATTACTTGTGATAAGCACCAGGATCTGCCGCTGAGAGCTCTGCCCACATCAAAGATTCTTCCTCGCAAGACCAATGGACTACCTGGCCCAGACCAGAAGATTCTTTTTGTCTACTTCGCTCTCCCTGGACTGGTTCCTTTTCCCATTCCCTTATGGAATGTTTAATCCATAATGTTTGTTTGTATGTTGATTAAGTATACTATTATGTATAGTTTGCAATATCAACTGACTTGTGGAATGGCTTGAGCTGTGTGCCGTAGGCTCTGACTACTGAGTGAACAGGAATTACTAAGGAGAATTGCCTCCTTGGAAACTCCATGTAGCTCCCGGCTTTTGTGATCGAAATAGCATTGATAAAAGCCTGACATTGTGGAAAGACACAAACGTGATGAACCTGGTTACTTCTGACCTTGCATCACTCATGAGAATCACTGTGTTAAAATTTCAAAATTTGATGGTTTCGAACTCTATAGATCTATTTTAAAAATACAGTATTCTTTGTGCAATTACTCTTTGCTTTCTTTTCTGCTGACCACTGTACTTTCTTTGCTGGCATTGTTAACATTTTCATTCTCTTTTATTTTTTCTTTCCTTCACATTCCTTTTCTCCTTCCCTCTTTTGTCTTTCCTTTCTCCTGTTTTTATACCATCTTCAGATGACTGAGTTCCCTAAGCATGAAACCTGAAATCTGCTCTATACATTTTCTTGTTTCAAGTTTTTTTTTTTGACATTTTATTTATTTATTTTTTAAGGTTATTTAATTTCTTTTCTTTTCTTTCTTTCTTTTTTCTATTTATTTATTTATTTATTTTTGAGACGGAGTTTCTCTCTTATTGCCCAAGCTGGAGTGCAATGGTGCGATCCTGGCTCACTGCAACCCCCGTCTCGCAGGTTCAAGTGATTCTCCTGCCTCAGCCTCCCAAGTAGCTGGAACTACAGGCATGCACCACCAAGCCTGGCTAATTTTGTATTTTTAGTAGAGATGGGGTTTCACCATGTTGGCCAGGCTGGTCTCGAACTCCTCACCTCATCTACCTGACTCGGCCTCCCAGAATGCTGGGATTACAGGCATGAGCCATGGCGCCTGGCAAGTTACGTAATTTCTTCACCTGCCCTAAAACCTAATCACTCTTACCTCAAAGTCAGTGAGGAACTATGAAGCATGGATTTATATTTAATAACAACAGTGGAGACTCAGCTACCTAGGCCTTTTGAACTTGGAGATACCACTATTTTAGTGGGCTTCAGGTTTTTATGATTAAAATGAGGAAATAATATCTTCCCAAATTACTTTACCAGATTGTTAAGAATATCAAATAATGCTATACACAAAGAGAGAATTCTTTGTAAATATTAAAGTGTTTTATAAGTAAAGATGATAACCGGCATGCCTAAAATAAAATTCATTATCTTAATTTGCTATAATTTATCTCATATCTTTTCTTTCTCTTTCCCCAAACCATATCTTGCCGCCACTGATAATGTTGCTTGTATTTATTCAGGTATCCATTGTTCAATTATTCAATCAATAAACATATATTTATTCAACTCCTACTATATCTACCTCTCCTAAGAATGCAATACCCAGGGTGTACCCTGTCATGGACCTTTAAATAACTAACAATATAGAGGAAGTGGCAGACAAATACACATAAGATTGTAAGAGACAGCAACAGAAATTCCACTGCTAAAAATGTTCAAGGTTATCATCTTAGGTCACCTACAACTTCTAACTTTATATTCACTTCCCTCTTCAAACTATAATCTTCTTGTTTTAAGGAAATTGAGATAGTTCCTCATATAGAGGCAGACAATCCCATTTTAGAAGAGGTTCTAAATTGTAATGTTCAGATATTCATTTATTTTGGGTGACTTTGAAATTATGAAAAAGGCTCTTAAGGCTCTTAAGGTCAAAAGTAACAAGAATTTATGACTTTGTGCCATATTGATGGCATAGCAAGATACCAAGAGCTTGGTGATACATGACTGAGAAAACAGTTATCAAAATCCTAGCAGGATCTTCCAATGCAATGATAAATTCAAGAATACCTCCAACAGGAACATATAAAGAAGTGCATGATCATTTTGGCCTATATCAAGTCAATTGCATATATGCCAGTGTGGCTACTTTATCTGTAGCCACAATTTCCATTTCAGTATCCATTCTAACTTCTAAATATGAAGATTGTTAATTTTTTGAAGGAATCAATGTAAATTTTATACAGAAAAGAGGCTCAGCTATGCAGAGCTTTCTTATTTTTAAAACAGTAAAGTACTATTTTGGATAGGATCAGTATTTTGACAAAATCTAACACACTTTTATGTCTGCCACTTAAAATAGTTTAATTATTAAAATTAGAAATCACACATCAACTTACTACTAGAACGAGGCTTCTGCATTCACATATTTTTAGAAATACTATTACTCACAATTTGGGAAGTAAATCTTTGTTTGAAATGTTTCAACATAGCCCCTTAATGATTTCACTGTATTTTTAATGCAAATTTCATTGTTACATGGCAATATGTGATTAGGCTTTTGATCATAATACCTTGCTAACTTCTATATTCATATTAAATCCTGTATGAAAGTCACTTGAAAAGAAGTGTTGAATCATGTCTACACGTCTACAACAGTATCAGGAGCCTTAGGGAAAACCACAGACTCAGTTCAATGAAGCAGTCAACATAGTTCTCAACACAATATTTGCCCCCAATAAGCATTTAATATCTGGTAAAATGATCTAGTTGGTTTTAAAAATAGGAGAAGTAAGTAGGTATCTCCTGATGTTATTTGGCATGTACTTTTAGGAGAGAAATTTTAAATGTGGCTCATTTGAAAGAGACAAAGTGAAGATCAAACAAGTTAATAGATCGAAATTTTACACTGTATCTTCCCGGCTACAGATTTGAAATCTTACAGATAAATTCTTCATAAAATTTGAACATCTTTTCATGTCACTAACACAAATTCCTGTATCTGGTTTAAATATAGGAGAAGAGTATAAAAGAAAACAACATTTTATAGAACTGTTTAGAAAGTGATATGGTTTGGTTCTGTGTCTCCACCCAAATCTCATCTTGAATTGTAATCCCTACATGTTAAGTGAGGGACCTGGTGGGAGATTATTAGATCAAGGGGTTAGTTTCTCCCATGCTGTTCTCGTGATAGTAAGTGAGTTCTCATGAGATCTGATGGTTTAAAAGTGTAGCACTTCCTCCCTCTCTCTCTTTCCTGCTGCCATGTAAGACATCCCTTGCTTCCCCTTCACCTTCCACCATGATTGTAAGTTTCCTGAGGCCTCTTCAGTCAGGCAGAACTCTGAGTCAATTAAACCTCTTTTTTTAAATAAATTACCCAGTCTCAGGTAGTATCGTTATAGAAGTGTGGAAATGGACTAATACAGAAAATTAGCAGGAAGAAGTGAGAAGGCCCTTCCTATGTAAGATTTAAACAAATGAGTTTTAAAAATTCAGAACCTCCAGGACCAATGAATAAGTGCTTATTTCTCAGCTATGGAAAAATCTGTCGCAATCGCATATGTTTACATATACACTCAGTTGAATTTCTTGTCCTCCTAAGGTAAATAGCATGCCCAGTACTATAACACACAGCCCATGAGAACAGGCAATCCTCAGTATCCACTGACTTCTTTGCCTTCTTATGTCTTTCTGGTTTTCATCCAACCTTCATCTACTCTTTGGTTTTTCCACCTCCTTTTTTCTCTGTGTGTCATTTAAATACAGATAGTATATTCTCTGAGTTATGCTCTAAATTCTTCCATTTGTTCTCTAGACACAGATCTTTTCCATTGTTGATCTTATTTAGTATCATGGGCTCATATGCCATTGCTAATGATCCTCAAATGTGTAAATCCAGATGAGATCTTTGCCTTGAGCCTTCTACCTAAAAGTTTCCTGGCTCCTCACTCAATTCATACCTTAAACTAAGTTCATCCTTCCCAAAACTTATTCTGTTTTCTTATGATTCTGATTATAAAGGAATAGCTTCACCATTCAGTGTCCAACACAGAAATCTGTGCATTATATTTGAATGTTCCCTTTCCATATCCAATCAATGCAAGCAATCACCCCGCAATGTCTGAACTACTTTCAAATTTCCAGAGTCAGTCCCCCCTCCTTACAGCTGATTTTAGGTAAATGTGATTCCTTTTAGGGATTACTGCCATATTCTTCTAAAAGTAATACCTTCCTTAAGTCCTTGTGGCTTTGTGACTTGTGCAAGCTCCCTCGACCCCAGAACAAAATATCCAAGTACTAATCCTCAGAACCTGAGAATATGTTATTTTATATGGGAAAAGGTAGTTTGTAGATATGATTAAGATTAAATAATTTAATTTGGGGAGATTAGCCTGGATTATCCAGGTGAGCCCAATCATATCACATAAATTTTTGAAACTGAGACTCTTTGCCAGAACTGTTCTATCAATAAGTAAAAGACATGATTATTAACACTCAGAGTTGGGGAAGAGGTCGGGGAGAGATTGGGCATCCTGTCTCTTAAGAGGATTTGACCCAATTATTTTTTAGCCACACCTTCCTTCCCATTTCCAGAGTCATCTGATCGTCTGGGGACTCTTTAGAGCCTTTCCCTCCTGCTTATTTAGGATTCCCTTTCCCCGTCTGTTATTTCACTGGCCTTTGCTTTCAGGCATTCAAATAATTTATTCTATCTCCTACCCCATCTTTTTACACTTGTAAGTGTATGCCTTTTATTGTTAATGTATCTTTAGTATCATTTTAGGAGGTTTGAAGAGGGAGTTTGGCTAAATGTCTTTCTTCAATCTGCAGTCTTTAAACAAAAACCCACCCTCTTTAATTTTCTTTCTCATCTAAGCCATTTAAGAAAATCAGTCTCTACTCACTTGCTTCTTTCTACATTGGCACAACTGAATGATGCTATCTTAATGTAAGACTTAGTGGAATCAGGGCAAATTTTATAGAACCGTGGAATCAGGGCAAATTTTACAGAACCAATGCAATTTTGAGATATTTATAATAACTTTGATACATGTTGAAGATTTATATAAAATGCAATATCAAAAATAGTACCTTTTTGGAAACTAACAAAAAGAATCCCAAACCTGTATTTCCCTAGAGAGGTTGGAAATTCAAGAGACACTAACAGAACATAAATTTTTAAATTAAAATAAAGGAAATACCTCTACTTTTTTTGCTTTGTAACGAGCACATAAATTTTCAGTTTTAAGCAGGAAATTCAAGGTTAGATGTCAAAGACCAATTTCTAATAACTGTCAAGTTTATCCTTTCCTTAGCTCCATATTTTATACTTAGTATATATATGTTTATATATGTATATCTATAAAATATATACATATTTGTGTATATATACACATATTTGTATATATGTATATATAAAATATATACATATATGTATATATAAAATATATACATATTGTATATATGTATACATATATAAAATATATATACATATAAATATATATATTTAGTAATAAATACATATACATATAAATATATATTTCCTTAGCTCCATATTTTATACTCAGTATATATACATATAAAAAATATTTTTTATATATACACACACACACACACACACACACACACGCACACATAACTTTAATCTTCCCTAATTTTTTGGAGAGGAGCCAGACTTAAAATGCAAGTTTTCAAGGGACTTGAATCTCGTCTAAAATGCAAAATAGGATTTTTTTTTAACATTTATGGTATGCTTTAATATTTTTCCTTATATCCTCATGGTTTTGCTGGCTTCTTGGAAAGGGGTGGAGACAACCAACTTAAAAAACAAGGGAGAAGGAGAGAAAGAGAGAGAGGAAGTGTAGATATAAACGTCACCAATAATGATCATTTTATTGAAATGTAAACCAAGTCTTCTTAAATCCTTTCCAGATTGAGTCTTAGCTCTGTCTATAATTTTTTAAGATCAGCTCAAATTTTATTCAAGTAAGACATTTGTCTTTATTTTGGCCCCAGTCATGGGTGTTATGAAGTCACCATTAATCTGTTTCAAGAATTCTTTTAAGAAAAGATATTTGATTTTAAAATAGAAGTGTGTTTCATAGAAGCCTTCAATCACAAATTATAAATTTGACAGAAAACAGAATCTGCAGTGAGACCAATACTAAACTGCTCTTAAGGTCACTCTGCCACTTGAGCCAATAGTCTTTGGAGTCAAACATGATATTGTTTGTGATAGGAAACATGACACTTTCTAAGGAAAATTTCTGATGACCAACCTAATGATTTGCATGCAAGTGATAGTCAATAACTTTACAAAATAAGTATATAGATGGAATGCAGAGAAGAGATACAGAAAGCTAGTAGCAAAGCTTTGATTTTACTTGTAAAGGGTTAAATTAAAGCATTATAAATATCCTTCCCTCAACAGTAACCAAATATGCTGAACAATAGCTTCCAACTTTGGCGTATTATCAGACCTCCATGAAAAATAGCCTCTGAGCTCAGTCTGAGAATAAAAAAAGAAAAAATAAACAAGCATTGGAACCAATTGAAAAGTTATTTATGAGCATTCACAGATGACATTTACTAGAATATGAGAGGAGTTAATAAAGTTTTGCCTTGTCTATATCTTACATAGAACTTCTATCTGGGATTTTTGCATAAATAAGAACATAAAAGTTGAATATGATTAGTTGACAAAGTGATAATGAGAAAATGTTCTGACACATTTATAGCTTGTCCAAAACACATTGATCGAGGATGAACACATTTGGACATACTGTAATTTAAGGGTACAGCTATTGCATCACTATTCACTTTGGCCTGGGTTCATTGTAAGGCTACTATGGATTTACAATTAAAGTTTGTCTCTGCTATCAAGGTGATGTGTTATCCTAAGCAGTAATGTGAGTCTCAAAAGTAGCTTACAGGTTGTCTTGAAGAGGTCTTTCCCTGACATTGCCAATGTGAATCACAAGTCACAGAAGTTTAAAACTGGGCCTGTGATATAGAAAGGGAAAGCAGAAAGTGGTGGTGAAAACTTGACAGATTGCTGCTTTTAGAAGTCAGCAGAGATTGGATTAGACCTGAAATCCTGGTACAAAGAACAAGATTTTAAGATCAGAAGAAATTCTGGCCCAGTTCAAAACCATTGATGTGGGAGAAATTGTTGGAAGTTGTATAAATTTTGGGAGCATCATGGGAAGTTGGGGAATCTACATCAGAAAATGGAGCATGTCTAGCCAGAGGAGAGGGCCCAGATAAGAGGGAAGTTAGCAGCATTAGAAAGCATGAGTAAATATTGAAGAAACTGGGGCTAAATAAAGAGGTTTATGACAGGATTTACAAATGTCTGAAAAGCTGAATTGTAAGCAAAGAGCCAAAAACCTAAAAACTAATATTCTCTGTTTTGATAGTTTTTCTGGTTGGACCCAAAGGGCAAACCCAGGAGTAAAGCAAGATATTTATAGGGAGATATAATTTAGTTAAAACAAGAAAGGCCTTTCTAAGAATTTGGTTCTCTAAAATCAAGTGGTGTACATCAGGAGAAACTACATGAATAGTTTACAGTCTCAGGGAGAGTGATAAAGCAGATCTAGATCATGTGGGTTGGGGAGAAGGGTGAGGGACAGTCAAGCATCAGAGCATATTGAATTTCATGACTTCTAAGTTCCTTCCAATCGTTTGAGTTAGCAAATGACCTGGCTTGGTCCGAACCCAAACATGAGGCCATGCCTACCTCATGTGTCACTATTCTATGAACCATTATTTTCTCTGGATACTTTGGCAATGTAGATTAAATACAGCTTTCATTTGACTCATATATTTACCTAAAAAAATGTATATATAATGCTATTGATAGTGACAGAAGGCAGCCAAATACCTAGGCAGATAGGGGTGGGTACCCAGTAAAACCCCACCTCTAATCCAAAGATGTTTTAAAACCTGAAAGCCAAGCCAAAACTTAAATACTCAGAACAGATTAAGAATTTTTCTTCCTGTTTGGCATGCTTTCCTCTGACTGATCTCCCCTCTTCACCTATTTTACATATACCTACCCTTTCCTAATTGGTTTTCTATACTGTCGTTCCCACCTTTGAGTGGTGTCTTTGCTTTAAACTTTTTTGCACATTCACAAACCGTCAGCATGTTCTACCCGTCCTGTCCTATAAAAACCCCAGTCTCAGTCAGTAGAGGAGAATATGGCCTAACTTTAGGGAAGGAGATAGCTTGACTTCAGGGAAGGAACAATCTGCCTTTGGGGAAGACAACCTGCACTTCCCGTCCTCTCTTCTCTGACCCTCTCCACTGAGAGCCATTTTTACTGCTCAAGAAAATTCTCCACCTTCACCATCCTTCAACCATCCATGTGACCTCATTCTTCTTAGATGCTGGACAGGAGCTCAAGACCCACTGAGTGTGGGTAACCATAAATGTTGTCACACTGACCCTTTGCTATCACTGGTAGAGGGCAGCTGCCTCTCATGATGAGGCAAGGGGCCAAATGAGCTGCTAACACACCGCCGTCCGAGGATAGTAGAACTAAAGGAGCACTGTTAACACCCACTCTGGGGCTTCGGAGTCATGGGTATCCTCACCTGGGCACCACCACATTCCCCTCAAGGCGACATGCCTGGTCTGACCATAGGCCCTGCATGGAGCTTGCTCCTGTGTCAGTGCCTGGAGCAGCCAGCTGGGTCCCACATTTGTTGTCTCACATGCTCCCTCCCATAAGGGAGCACAGCAGGCCAAGTAGAGAGGGGCACTCCTGCTCTGAGCCCAGTGAGGGGGCCAAGAAAAATTCTGCATCACTATAATAATTCGTAATTTGGACATGTTTTTTCTACAGGTGTATGTCTTTATAGAAATCTCAGCAGGAGATAGGTATAACCTAATTCATCAGCTATTTTTATCACATGATACGGGTGTCAAGTTAATAAAATGTAGAATTTGAATCTTGTGGGTGGCATAGGGTTTCTATTTCATTAGACTGTTTCCATTTAAATTCCTAAATCATCCTTAAAATAGCTGGTTACTGGGCTTTGAATTGAGCCACGGCTTGGATGTTGAGTTGCATTCCAGTATCACCAATTTCCCTTCCCTGTATCTCCTGCCTAATCCAGCATAGGAGGTTCTTGTGAGGCTGGTAGGGAAGAAGAGATTTGGCTTACTTAGGAGGCTACTAGTAGCATCCAATCTACATGATTGCCTTCCTGTGCTTTAAACCAGGGTAATCCACATGCCATCTGGCCTACACTTGTAAGGGAATAGTATTCTTTTGCCATTCTAGGCTGTTCATGGCAAAAGTCTTAAATTCTGTTGATTCATTTCAGCCTCTGTTTCTACCTTTTCATATTCCACTCCTGCCCTTATGTGATTGCTTACTTTTGACTTCCTTTACTGATTCAGGTTCTTCATCCTTTTAACTATGAATATTTTTCAGGGTCAGAATCTGCACTTGGTCTTGGGTACTCTTGCTCCTGGCTGCTCTGAGTTACTCATCTACATTATCAACACCTGGTCTGAGTCACTATCCTATTTGACCAGTCCCTGGATCTACTTCTTGGTTTACATTAAATACTCATCAGGATGGACATATAGTGGTCTCCTTCCAAATTATTATAAGTGAAGCTCAGACATTCAGGTGTTTCTAAATGCTGAATAATAACAGACCATGTGTTCAACTTGTAATTCTTACAATAAGCTGACAGTTCTTGGTGCTTTATTTGAGTGTGATTTTCCTGGGTCCCCTTATCTACCAGATTAATATCTTACTCTATAATATTTTGGAGACCTTCATCATGCTTTGACTGAATGTCAAAAGAATTTGACCAAGAACAATGATACAACCAGCTCTGGCATGAATGTGACCATTTATCTAAGCCAAGCACACAAAGCAGAGTTAGTTTTTGAACCTGATTCACAGATTTAGGAGAAAATTTAAGTGGGTACCATTTTATCTGAAACTCTATCAGACAAATGCTTAAACACAATATTTTCCTAGGAGAAATAATGTATTTTGAGAATATTGAGATAAGAATTTAATGAAAATTAAGGTAAAATAGAATATCTTAATTTAATTATTTATACAATTATAGGGAAATTTACATGAAAAAGGTCACTTAAAAATGAATATAAATAAAATAGAAATACACTTCTCTGTTCATGCCATGTAGAGGATGAATTTGTTTCTGGACAGGTTTAGAGAGCTCTCTAACCTTCTGTCTTCTAAATTTCCAATTAAAATAGGAGCACAGGGAGTAGAGGAATGTGTTTGTTTACAGTTGGCAAAAACTGATTTCCTGTTTCTAAGAAAAAAAGCTTTTCAAAGCCTTTTTGGACTTCAAATAGCTCTTGCAAAACAATATTTTGATGAGCTAAGTGTAAATGAATCAGGAACATATGGATTGGATTTCCATTGAGATACACATGGGTTTAAACATAAGCTGAAGAGAATGCCTGGTAAGTTATACTTAGAATTGATAAAAACCAAAGTGTAGTACATTTTTCAGAACTTGTTTTGAGACACCCCCACCTCCCAGCCCAAACACTGTGAGTTTATTTTCTTTTCTTAAGAAATCTTTTACGAAAGGTGGATGTTACTTGTTCATTACTGAAAAAGAGTCAAGTTTTAAGGAGCAGGCTTCCAAGCGATGTTATTACATGCAACTACCTATCAGAAGGAGTGAAGAAACCCTCAGGGCCACCAACACAAATAAATTATCATTTTGATATTTTTTCTTGCCCTTTCTACTTTCTGTTCCACCTCTCTGTCCTCAAACAGAAGTATCTAAGCATGGGAGGATAGAGGATGAAATCTTGTAATTGCTAAAGCATGCATGCCCAGCTATAGCTTTCATTGCATTTATAAAGGTGGCTTTACAATAGTTCTAAAAATATTTAAAGTGAATAATCTCAAAAATATGCCATCCTCCATACTGGGTGATATTTAAGATTGCACTAGGGACCATCTTGCTACAAGATGTTATAATACTAAATAATTTGGGATTAGAAATTCTTACACATAGAAGAGATGATTACATGGTTAATGCTATTTATATAGCCTAATCCTTTAAGAGTCTCTGGGGTTTGTGAAACAATACAAGAGATACCTCTCTTAGTCACTCAACAACAAACTTGCACCAGATGTTGTTATGAATGTTGTTTGTGTCTCCTAGGATTCATACGTTGAGTCCTAATACCTGGGAATGTGACTGTATTTTAGAGAGAGGGCCTTTAAAGCAATAATTTTCTTAAAATAAGGCCAATAGGGTGGGTTCTAATCCAAGATGACTGGTGTCCTTAGAAGAAGAGATTAAGACACAGACAAGCTCAGAGGTTAAGACCATGTGAAGACACAAGAAGAATGTGGCCATGCACAGGCCTCAGAATAAACCAACTCTGCCAATAACTTTGTTTTGGACTTCCAGATTCCAGAATTGTGAGAAAATATATTGTCATTGTGTAAGCCATCTGGTCTGTGATGTTTTGTTATAGCAGCCCTAGGACATTAATAGATAAACATATTTGCTCTTCACCATTTACAAATAATTATGACTCTTAACTATAGGCCACTGTCTAGTGTTGTTCCCTATCACACCTGGAAGATATCTTCCTAGAACCTAAACTTTTGACCAACAGGCTTAAAAGCCAGGGACTCTATAATCAGCAGCCTACACGAAAATGCATACTTAAGCCAAGACAAGGTCCAGTTCTCCTGGTCATAGTGTAATCTGTTCTTAGCATTCCTCTGACAGATGCTGAATCCTATTCCTTTCCCTGATCAGATTCTGTTTTTTGCCCATTTCCCATATGCTGTTTATATTTTCAGTTTTATTCTTTTCTCCCAAAGTTAGGCCTATTTCCTCAATATGGCCTGATGCCTGTATTCCATTCTCACAGTCAAGCAATGGATTCGTGATAAGTCATATTTTTCTCATTAATAAGAATACTGGTGACATTCTTGCCATGTGATGGCTTAACTGCTACACTTTGGAGGCACATATTCCTCCTCTTCCTTCATCAGCTTGGCCTTATCTGCCCACTCAGGCCTGCTGTCTTCTCTAAAGTAATCTGAGCTTCCTTACAGGCTAATTGCTCCAGGCTCTGGCATCAGAGTGGCTATGTTCTTATTCTGACCTCCTTTCATACGAACTAGGTGGGAAATTCCTTCATCTGAAAATAGGGATAATCATAGAATCTATTTCACAGGGTTGTTGGGGACTTGAATAGGATGGTGTATGAACAGAGCTTAGGATTTCTCAAAAGCTCAATAAACGTTAGATAACTTGTTAGGAATGATAATGGCTTCTCTAAAATGTGAATATGCATTGTTCATTGACAGCAATCCTATGAAGGGGGAATTAGCTCTATCTTTCTGAGATTAAAAAAAGACTGAGAAAAACCTGACTGAGTGCAAAAACAATGGTTTTCATGCATTTTCCAGCATGGTTCCACCTTGGAAGAGAAAGTCAAGGGAAAAGAGCCAGATATAATGATTCACTGTAGCCTAAGTACATCATGGCTTCATTGGGGGCCACTGGGGAGAACAACACACTTTGGAAAAGGGATTAATATGTTATAACCAAGAATATGGAGAAGCTTTTAGACCCTTCTTTTTAAAAAATTATTTAATTTTTTGTGTGTGTTTTGAGTTTCTGTTTTATAGACCTTTCTTAAGAAGATAGTTGGAGCAAATTCCTATAGTTAGAAGCAAACTCATTATATGCTCCAAAGGCCCAAATCCAATGTTCTGACTAATGGATCTGAAATAAAACATTATTTATATCCATATTATACAATGAATGAATTGGCCAGGAAACTGAGGGTGTGTTGATGACTTTGAGTCTTAGTGAATAGGGTGATCTCATGACCACAGCATTCTGGAGAGGTGCATTAGTGCACTTTCATGTCATCTGTGGGAGCCTTGACATTGAGAAGCATGACAGTAAATTACATCATTCAAGTCTTGAAGCAAACCAGTGGAGTTGGGTTCATTCTTCTTGCTCCCCCCTTATTGTATTTTGCTGACCACAGTATTTTCTCTGTTTGGAGTGGGGGTGGAGGCAAGAAGCCACAAATAGCATAAGCAGGAGTTGATGATTCAGTTGGATTATCATGATTGGAGCTGTGCCTTCATGCAATTTCTTGCACTGTTATCTATCATTTGTTTTGCAAAGTGCTAATACACAAAATCATTTGGAAACTCCATCAAAGACAGACGGCATTATGCCATATGAGGCCATGAGACTAAGAGACTGTCTTCTCAAGGGCCAAGTGCAGGAAAATAGAAAGCTGATTTTAAAGATATTCCTCCTCTATTTTCACCTTCTCGTCTAACTGATTTTAATTGTTCTCTAAAGTTATGAGTAGCACAGTTTATAGCAAATTCCACACATTTCCCTAAGAAAAATGCTGCCATAAACACACATAATTAAAATATGTGAAGTATCAGGCTATCAACATTATATTACTAAATAAGACTAACACAGTAATTACTCCCAAGAAGGCATGTATAGGTCTTTCTGTGTGGATGTTTATATGTGCAATACTGAAGGGGAAGAAGGCTGTGGCAGGAAATGTCTCCCCTAGGAAAGAGTAGGAGTGTAATCAAGCGCATTTTTATTCCAAGGAAATGACTACATTGACTTCCACACTTTTCACATGAAGGTTGCAGGACCCTGTACTGACTGTCAAGTTTCAGCTCAAAGTTACCAGGCAGAAAGGCTGTCCTCAGCTATAGTAGCCTGGATCTCTATACTCTGATGCTCTTCTCTATTATTCATTTTAAATTTTGCATAATGCATACCATTATCTGCAAGCTGTTTGTGCATTTTGGTATTTATTATCTCAGTTTTCTCACCAGAATGTGGGCTATGTGATAGCAGAAACTTAGTTCATCATATTCATTATTGTGTTTTCAACACATAGAACACAGTCTGCCACAAAGGAGATGTTCAGTCATGATTGCTCAAATAAGAAATAAATGATTGATTGAATATCCATGTTGTTAAGAGAAATGTTTTCAAAGAAAAGCATGAACCAGCTTTGTTTATTCTATTAATAATGTTGGCCATTGGAATTAAAGCCAGCTCTGTACACTAAAGCATAGATTATCAGGGAAAATGTGTGACTTTTTACTTACCCTTCTCAATTCATGTATTTCTTTTGTGTGTTAATTCAACAAACATTAACACAGCTCTTATTTTGTGCCAAATGTAGTACTTTTGAAATGAGCACACTGAAAGGTAAAATACAATTCCAGTTATATTTACTATGTAACTAGCAAGGAAAAAATTAAGTAGAAAATAATAAGCACCTGGTAAAAGCTCTTTCCAAGTGGACTGCCATTATGTCTATTACCAAAACATGTGAGAGGCAATTTTTTAACAAATACCATAAGGTTACTTCTAAAAACATAACAAGATTGAGATATAATGAAGTTTTAGGCTAGAAATAGTTTTCATGAACAGTTGAGTATAAGATATAATTCAATTATGCTTTTTAATATTACCACCTCCCAAGAAGACACTACTCCATATGGCAAGAAGTTTGGGGAGGGAATGTGGATGAACCTCATGATACTTTACTCAGAAATGTTTCAAAGTGGGAAGGTATTTCTTTCTCTGTCTTCCCTGTTCCTTGACTCCAAGCCCAAGTGTTTATGGCAAGCAGAAAGTAAGCATATACTCTTTTCTCCCCTTTGATTACTCTTGCCTCTGCAGTCATGATCCTATTTTCTCACTTTCCACCACCTCACTTTTTCTATGTCTAGGGTGAAACTGCAGACTTTGGAAACAGTGGAACAAGAAGTTAAGAATTGTAAACAGCGGGACAATAACAGGTAACAAAATAAGGTTTTGCATGGTATTTTCTCCGTCTAGAGTTTCAGAGATGAGTAAAGAAAACAGAAATGGGAGAAAAAAACTACCCCAAAAGAACAAAGGTATGTTCCATGAAAATCTACTGGATACAAGTAATTGATCTGTGTTCTGCCTGAAGCCCACAAGTACTCAAAGACTTCAGGAGACTGGTTAACCATCTTAGTGAAAAAGAGCAGAGCCACAGGTGACCGATTCATTCTGTCTGTTCATAAAAATCTTAGTCCAGATCATTAAAGAGGATATATATACAAATATATACATATACATATATACACACATATACATATATATACACATTCACATACATATATACATTCATACATACATATATATGCTAGGTGATATATCAACTAGAAGTCACACTACAGAACAAGACAGGCGATACTGCACTAAAAATACTTGTAAAAACTGAACTAAAATATCTAGAATAATTCTTCAGAAGAGTTCCTATAAATAAATGTAGTGGATAATAAAGAGATAAAAATGTCATAAGAAAGTTTAGTTGAATGAAAGAAGTGTATGAAAAGATAACAATATGAGATGAAAAGGTGAAAAGAAAGAATAATAAAATTATAAAAGAGAAAAAGAAAACTAAAATCATAGGATCAAAATTAAATATGGGAGGTAAAGACAGAAAACAGCAAATCTGATGTTACAGAAAACTAAAATATGGAAGACAAATTTCAATAGAGCTTCCAAAATTTAGAAGCAAAGACTTAGAGATTAACATTAATAAAACAGAAAGAAAACCAAATACTCAGAAAAATGTTGATACCAAAGAACTGAGAATACATGAGACAGAGGTTATTTTTCCATATCTCACTGAAAACAAATTTTGGAGATTAAGATAGTTTAATGTAGGCACATGAAAAGGGGAAAATTATTGCTACATAAAATTGATTAAAATATTAATAATCAGAAAACATAGCAGATGTCTATAAATCAATAAAATGAAAAAAATGTGTGTAAAGATACAATTCATACAAAAGACCTTCTAAAAAGATGCTCAACTTCGCTAGTAATCAAGATAGCACTAAATTTAAAAATTAGATACCATTTCAGATGTACTAGATTGGCACAATTTTGAAATTAAAACTTGTAGTAGTAAAGATGTCAGAAAACAAAACATTTTTAGAGTATTCACATGGATATACATGGTGACAGTACACTTATATTTCATTTTAATTGTCTTATATATGGATATGTCATGATTATTTCACACATTTATCTAGTGATGGCATTTGGATTCTGCCTATTTTTTTCCTCCTTAACAATGTCATAAAATGTTGTTGTGCCTAGATGGTAAGCTTGTGAATGAAGGTTTTCCTTAAAAGAAAACTCCTTCTGACTTAAGAATTGTAAAATAATAAAATAAAATACAGCATATCACTAAGTGATCAAGGAAAGTTGAGCCATATATGGGTTGGTGTATTAGTCCATTTTCATGCTGCTGATAAAGACATACCCAAGACTGGGTAATTTATACAGGAAAAAGGGTTTAATGGACTTACAGTTCCACATAGCTGTGGAGGCCTCACAATTATGATGGAAAGCAAGGGGGAGCAAGACACATCTTACATTATGGCAGCAGGCAAAGAGAAAGAATGAGAACCAAGTGAAAGAGGTTTTCCCTTATAAAACCATCAGATTTTGTGAGACTTATTCACTACCACCAGAAGAGAATGGGAGAAACCACCCCAGTGATTCAATTATCTCCCACTGGGTCCGTCCCACAATCCATGGGAATTATGAGAGTTACAATTAAAGATGAGATTTGGGTGGAGACACAGCCAAACCATATCATTCCACCCCAGCCCCTCCCAAATCACATTTCAAAATCAATCATGCCTTCTCAACAGTCCCCCAAAGTCTTTTTTTTTTTTTTTTTTTTTTGAGATGGAGTCTCGCTCTGTCACCCAGGCTGGAGTGCAGTGGCGTGATCTCAGCTCACTGTGACCTCCGCCTCCCAGGTTCACACCATTCTCCTGCCTCAGCCTCTCGAATAGCTGGGACTATAGGCACACACCACCACGCCTGGATAATTTTTTGTATTTTTATTAGAGACAGGGTTTTACCATGTTAGCCAGGATGGTCTCGATCTCCTGACCTCATGATCTGCCCACCTCAGCCTCCCAAAGTGCTGGGATTACAGGTATGAGCCACCATGCCTGGCCACCGAAAGTCTTAACTCATTTCAGCATTAACTCAAAAGTCCACAGTCCGAAGTTTCATCTGAAACAACTCAAGTCTCTTCTGCCTGTGTGCCTGTAAAATCAAAAGCAAGTTACTTACTTCCTAGACACAATGGTGGTATAGACATTGGGTAAATATACCTGTTCCAAATGACAATAATTGGCCAAAATGAAGGGGCTACAGGCCCCATACAAGTTCGAAATCCAGAACATCCAAAATTATCTCCTTTGACTTTGTGTCTCAGATTCAGGCCATGCTGATACAAAATGTGGGTTCTCATGGTCTTGGGCAGCTCCGCCCCTGTGGCTTTGCAGGGAATATCTCCCACCTGGCTGATTTCACAGGCTGGCGTTGAATGTCTGTGGCTTTTCCTGGTGCACAGTGCAAGCTGCCTGTGGTTCTACCATTCTGGGGTCTGGAGAATGGTGGACCATTCTCTTCTCACAGGGAAGAGCCCCAGTAGGCAGTCCCCCAGTAAGGACTCTGTGTGGGAGCTCCAACCCCACATTTCCCTTCTGCACTGCCCTAGCAGAGGTTCTCCATGAGCGTCCCACCCCAGCAGCAAACTTCTGCCTGGGCACCCAGGCATTTCCATACATCCTCAGAAATCTAGGTGGAAGTTCTTAAACCCAAATTCTTGACTTCTGTGCACTTGAAGGCACAACGCCACATGGAAGCTGCCAAGGCTTGGGGCTTGCACCCTCTGAAGCCAAGGCCTGAGCTATATGTTGACCCCTTTCAAGTATGGCTGGAGTGTTGGGACAGGGGGCACCGAGTCCCTAGGGGGCACACATCACAAAGACCCTGGGTCTGGCCCATGAAACCACTTTTTCCTCCTAGGCCTCTGGGCCTGTAATGAGAGGGGCTTCTGCAAAGGTCTATGACATGCCCTGGAGTCATTTTCCCCATTGTCTTGGTGATTAACAGTTGAGTCTTCATTACTTATGCAAATTTTTGTAGCTGGCTTGAATTTCTCCTCAGAAAATTGGATTTTATTTTCTATTGCATTGTCAGGCTGCAAATTTTCCAAACTTTCTTGCTCTGTTTCCCTTTTAAAACTGGATATCTTTAACAGCACCCAAGTCACATCCTGAATGCTTTGCTGCTTAGAAATTTCTTCTGCCAGATACCCTAAATCACCTTTCTCAAGTTCAAAGTTCCACAAATTTCTAGGGCAGAGGCAAAATGCCACCAGTCTCTTTGCTAAAATGTTTAACAAGAGTCACCTTTGCTCCAGTTCCCAACAAGTTCCTTATCTCCATCTGAGTCCACCTCAACCTGGATTTAATTATCCATATCATTATCAGCATTTTGGTCATAGCCATTCAACAAATCTCTAGGGAGTTCTGAACTTTCCCACATTTTCTCATCTTCTTCTGAGCCCTCCAAACTGTTCCAACATCTGCCTGTTACCCAGTCCCAAAGTTGCTTCCACATTTTCAGGTATCTTTTCAGCAGCACCCCACTCTGCTGGTACCAATTTACTGTATTAGTCTGTTTTCATGCCACTGATAAAGACATACCCAAGACTGGGTAATTTATACAGAAAAAAGTGTTTGATGGACTTACAGTTCCTTGTGGCTGGGGAGGTCTCACAGTCATGGTGGAAGGCAAGGAGGAGCAAGTCATGTCTTACATGGATGGCAGCAGGCAAAAAGAGAGGGTGAGAACCAGCGAAAAGTGTTTCCCCTTATAAAACCATCAGATCTTGTGAGACTTATTAATTACCATGAGAACAGTATGGGGGAACCGCTCCCATGATTTGATTATCTCCCACTTGGTCCCTCCCATAACACTTGGGAACTATGGGAGCTAAAATTCAAGATGAGATTTGGGTGGGGACACAGCCAAACCATATAAAGCTGGGTACAGCTAAGTATATAGTGATACTCGTGGCTTAATTTACTCAAACTCAAATTAGAGAAACAAACAAATACTTGATCTCAAACGTGATAAGTTCTATACATGAGAAAAAAAGGAATTATGAAAATAATATTGGTGACCACTATTTTAGATTAGGTACTGGGATAAAATATCTTGAAGACATGGCATTTAAGTTGAGGCTAAGATAGGAAAAAGACATCATGCAAAGATGTTAAGGAGAGAATCACAGGTATGAAGAACAGTGTATGCGAAGGTCCCAGGGCAGGAAGAGCTTGCCTCTTTTAAGAAACTGAAGCAGTCAGTGTGGATGGGAGTTTAGTCAACAGAGAGCAGTGTCAGTTGGAGTTAAGTGTGAAGAGTTACAAAGGACCCCATGGTGGCTGTTAGAACATGGTTGACAAAATAGTATTTCAAACAAGCCCTCATCTGATTTCAATGTGTGTTTTGTTTCCTCTCCATTAATGTCACACCCTCTGGCCCTTTTCATATCTCTCAAATGGCTTCTGCCTTTATCGTGGTGTTGTGGTAGGTCTCAGTTCTTCCCTGGGCCTGTCATTTTATATGAATTGGTAACTGAATGCTGATTATGCCTAAAGGAGTGCTGCTATATAAGCAATGCTGTTTTCATTGATTTGTTGTGATTTATAATTTGAAAAGTTGAGGGAGAATGTTGAAGAGAAGTTGAGTGGGTGAGACAGAAGTGCTAAAGGGCAAAGAATATCAGTATCTGAATTTCCAAACAAACAATACATGTTGTTATGTTGTTTATTTCAACAGAATATCAGCCACACTATTAGGTGCTTCTGAGTTACATATGAGAATAGGTAACCTGTTTTATAGTATTTAAAGTGAAATGGCAGGTTTTGGGGATGGAGGCATCAGCACTAGAATACAGAATTCATAACACTGAAATATCCCATCAGCATAGCATTCAAAAGGGAAATTCTCAGCAATAACTTAACACATCTATAATGAAACACAAAAGTCAGTTAAGAAATATTCAAACCTGATGCATAAAATCTTATGATTTAATCACAAATATACCATTTTAAAACTACATTAATAATAATTTATACTTAATGTAAGATATTCTAATAGATCTCCTAAAAGATAGTATATGAAGCATGCAGCTTATACATACCCAAAATAAGAATTTACAGTATACATTCTTCTATCCTCAGGCATTGCAAAAAAGTGATATATTTTTAGTTTTATTGCTTAACTGTCATGGGTTCCTTGGGGTGTCACTTTGCCAGTCAGAAACCTCTGTGGCTGGTGACAACTCTGTTTGTGTTTTGCTTGCGCCTGCTGGGCTCATTCCACCCATTTGAGCCAGCAGGCTGCAATTGGCTCATACTACTGGCCTGGATCCCATACCTGCCAAGGATAAGCCAGGAGCAGAGTAGTGAGGAGTGTGTGAGCAAGTGAGCACACGGTACAGCAACTGTGCACAGCCCGGCATGCGGGCTGCAACAGGGCAGGCATCTCTAGGTTCCAGCACAGGCAGTGGTTCCACGTGAGGTTGTGGCTAGACCAGGTGTACCACAAACTGCACTGCTGCAGGCACTAGGGAATACAGTGGTGCCCAGAAGCTTAGAGACACTGGGAACCATAGACTCCAAAAGAGGGTGTCACAGCCCTGGCTTGGGGATCCCTTAGGTTTGGGCTCCCCAAAGTGAGACAGCTCTTCTCTCCTACTTGTTGCCCACCACTTGGTGAGTGAAGGAGCATGTTTCAGCCCTGTTTGTGTTACAGCTCTTTCAGTCTTGGCATTTGGTGTGTCCTAAGTTCTTGTCCCATGTCCAGGAAGAATGAGGTATGCAGACAACTGGAGGGTGAACAAGGTGGAGAGGAGATTTATTGAGCGACAGAACAGCTCTCAGGAGCCCTGAAGTGGGTAGCTTCTTTCTGCAGGCAGATTGTCCCAGTGAGTGTCCAGCTTTCAGAGGAGATGAGACCCATAGTGGGGAGCTCCTTTCTGTAGGCAGGTCATCCGGACAAGTGTTCACCTCTTAATGGAGAGGAGACCCATAGTGGCTATCTCCTTTCCATAGCTAAGTAGTCCTGATGAGTGTGTGAGACTGATTGAGTCTGGGATTTTTGTCTGCTCTGAATGGAGAAGTGCATGCTGATTGGTCAATGGGCAGCCACAGGGCAGGCCTGGAAAAAGCACCATCCAATTGGTCAAATGGTTATCAATGAATTTCTCACTCTCAGTGGTGGACTTTGCCCAGAACTGGCAGCCCAGCTTTCAGGCTTCAGGCTGTCCTTGGCTTGAAAGTGAGGTTTCACCAGGGACCCGCCCCATAACAAGAAGCTCCCATAGGCCAGTGCTGAGCTGCCCTAACCCCATCTCCCTTCCTATGCTCCTTGGCACCAAAGTCCAAGGGGGCTGAGGAAACAGGAGGCTGGTGTGTCAGTGCTGCCCTGAGTGCATGCACATCTGGCTGGGTTGTGACAGTGCCTGGGCTTGGCCACAACTTTGCTCTGCCCTGGAGTGGGCACCTGGAGTGGGGAAAGGCCAGGGAGCAGGACCAGGCACTTTAAGCCTGCAGGGGCAGGGAGCTTCCTGAGCCCCTGAGAATGCAAGGATGCTGGGGTCTGGAGCTAAGGTCGGGTGGCTGCAGCTGCACTCAGGAGAGTGGGCTCCTGCCTCGCAATCTCAGTAGTGGGCAGGGCTCTTGCCTGTTTCCAGCTACCACCAGCTCCACAAAGGGCACAATCCTGGCCACGTCCCCCCGCCCCCACACCCACTGCAGCCAGCAACCTTGCAGCTGCCACTTAAGATAGGCTGTTGCTGCCATCATAAGGATAATTCTGTACAGATGATTTATTTCTATAATTTTGCATAACTAACTTTGAAAATAATTGTTGGGAGTTGAGACAACAGAAAAATAATACCATTATTCTAAAAATTTTAGAAAATATTTAAGACTGGTGATAGATTTTCACACCATAAAAACAGGAAAGAAGAATGAATTTTCATTGTATTCTGAAGTTAAGCTCCACGAACACCATGCAGTGTATAGAAGAGTCATTTAATGATCAGGCAAAGTAGCATCAATATTTTGCAGAGTTATTTCACAATTATGAACCAAACTAAAAATTATTGATCTTATTTCAAGGTCTCTTTCTTTCTCTCTCTCTGTCTCTCTCTCTCTCAACTCAGTCTTGCTAATATATTCGTTTATTTTTTCAAAGAATTGGCATGTGACTTTGTTGATTTTCTTTATTGTGTGTAAGATTTTTAAAATAATTGTTTTTATTTTTATATTTTTATCTCTTCTATTTACTTAGACTTTGATTTGACTCTTTTTAATTACTTCTTCAGCCATAATTTAGATTATTTATTTTAAGCCATTATACTTTTTAAACAGTGGCATTTAAAACTATAAATTTTTCTTAAGCTCAGCTTTACATGCATTTGATAAATTTTGACGTTACTTTATTATTACCATTCACATTGAAACATGATTTTTAAATTATTTTCTTGTGACTTCTGTGGCCTGTGGGAAAATTTTAAGATATCACAGTGTTCTTGATTTCAAATGTAATGCTTTTTTGTCCCTGTATGATTTAATTCTTTTTAGATATATAAAGATTTATTTTGTGGGTTTTTTTTTTAAATAGTGTATCATTTCTCTTAGTGAATGTCTCACATGCACTTGAAAGGATGATATGTTCTGTGTGTGTAGTAGTCTTTAAATATACCTTAGTTGCTAGAACTGTTTGCATATTTTATATTTGTATTGATTTCTTGTCTATTTGTTCCATCAGTTTCTGAGGAAAACATATGAAAACCCCCAAACCCCCAAATATGATTGTAGATTTGACTATTTCCTCTTTTGTTTTGCCCAATGTTTACTCATATGTGGTACATTTCTATTATTGTTTCTGTACAGATTTAAGATTCTTGATTTTATTCCAAAGCCTGTCTTTGGAATAAAGGCAGAGACAGGCCTTCTGATGGCAAGAAACTTGGGAATTTATGTGTTACTGACAAATTTATCCTTATATCATTATAAAATGTCCCTTTTATATCTAGAAATGTTCTTTGTCTTAAAATCCACTTTGGTATTAATATAGTAAAATCAACATTCTCTAATTACTGTTTACCTAACATATATTTCTCACCATTTTCTTTTAATCAGTTAGTATCTTTATATATGAGGGATATTATTTTAAAGAGTATATAGTTGAGCTCTAATTTTTTAAAATTCAGCTGAAGATCTCTGTCTTTTATTTGAATATTTTATTAAATTACTTTTTATGTAATATTGATATCTTTGGTTTAAGACTAACATGTTGGTGTTTGTTTTCTCATTGTCCTATCTGTTTTTGTTCCTCTGTTCCTCCTTCTCTTATTTTTGTCTTTCACCGTAAGAAACCAGAAAAATAGGAGTAATTAAACACAAAAAGTAAAAGGAAGAAAATAAAAATAGCAGACGTCATGATACAATTTTTTTTTGAAACATTTTCACTCTTGTTGCCCAGGCCGGAGTGCAATGGCGTGATCTTGGCTCACTGCAACCTTCACCTCCTGGGTTCAAGTGATTCTCGCGTCTCAGCCTCCTGAGTAGGTGGGATTACAGGTGCCCACCACCACCACACCCAGCTAATTTTTGTATTTTTAGTAGAGACGGGGTTTCACTATGTTGGCCAGGCTGGTCTGGAACTCTTGACCTTAGGTGATCCACCCGCCTTGGTCTCTCAAAGTACTGGGATTACAGGCATAAGCTACCACACCCAGCCGAAACAATTATTATTATTTTTTAAACCCGGTACAGAAAAATCAATAAAACCAAAAACTGACACTTTGAAAAGTATCAATAAAATTGATAAAACCCTTATCGTCAGACTAATGACAAAATAATTAAATAGAAAACACATTATCACTATCAAAATTGAAGGAGAAACATCATTGGAGATACCAAAATATTAAAAAGATAACAGAGGAATGTTATAAATAACTTTATTTCAATGAATTTGTAACTTAGAAAACATGCAGAAATTTCTTAAAAGGTGAAAATCACCAAAACTGGTAACAGAATAACAAACATGATATACTTTATCGATTATGTATTGAATTAATAACAATGACAACAAAAAAACTCATAAAATTCACTCATGAATTCTATCAATCATTTAAGGAACTAATAATACTAATTCTACACAAACTATTTTAGAACATGGAGGAGAAAACACTTCATAACAAATTTAATGAGGTTAGTATTATCTGATATTAAAACCAGACAACTTACTTTAGTAGAAAAGGAAAACAACAACATTAGTAGAAAAGGAAGTAGACCAAGGATACCTGTCATGTATAGAGATGCAAAAATCACTAACAAAATATTAGCCAATCAAATCCAACAATACATAGAAAAGATAACACCTTGTGACCGAGTTCCTTTTATCTCGGGAATGCAAGGTCAATTTAAAACTTAACTATCAGTCAATAAATGTCGTCATATTGGTAAATAACAAGATGGACAACTAGACACAAGCAAGAAGTGTCACTCCCTCTGAGAGAGACCAAATTATCAAATAAACCACCATCATTTGGGCAAGTCTTCAGAGAGAAAATGCTGAGAGTGGATGGAGAAGCAATGCTGAAGCTCAGGCTGAAGAGAAAGGTAGCTGGGAACTATGCGTGGGATATCCAGATGCTACAGCTAGTTCTCTGCCCCAAATGGCTCCTGGGAAAGGGGTAGGTGCGGGAACTGAGAGTCAGCTCACTCTCACCACAGACCTCTGGGATCCTACAATAGCTACAGGGGACCCTGTGTCCTCTATGGACATGTCAGCTGGCAGCCGGATCTCCCCAGGGAGCAGAAGGAGACAGGCCTTCGGACGGCAGGGAACCTGGGCGCTTTTGTGTGCTGTGCGTCTCTGGTTGAAAGCAGCCATACAACCTCATTTCCCCAATGCTCTTCATCCGCTGCAGGAGGCTCTGGCTCCAGCTGACCTTAAAGCCAGGAGAGAGGCTTACCCGTGGGACTGGGGCACAGCTGTTCTACAAAACCTCCTGCTTTCCGCCCCCTACCAGGAGCTATGCCTAGCTTCCCTGCAAAAGTAGGTGCACAGTGCAGCCTTTGCAGCCCAGCCTGAGTGTGTTGCTCCACTGGAGCACTTCCCTGGAGCAGATTGGATCCCCTAGTGCAGTCGGAGCCCAACATCAAGCTGCAAGACATCCTAGCACCTCCTCCCCATGGCTGTGGCACACATCTCAGTAGTAACAGCCAAGACCCATGGCCAGTACTTGAGCAGGGGAGAATCCTCCACTCTCAGAGCACTGACAGGGGTTAGACATTTGGGTTTCTGAGCCAGTGCAGAAGTGGGGCATGCCTCCCTCTACAGAGCTAGTCCTGGAAGAGTATGGTTTATATCCCTGCCACAGCCTCTGCCCAAGGGGAACCCTATGGGCTGGAACACTTAACAAAAATATGTGGGTGTAGTTCCAGTAATTGGAGGTGGCTCCCCCAAGACCCAGGAGCAGACTTGGTGAGGGGACCATCTCTCTGCCTGCCTCACCACATAGCATGCCCTATGAAGGTGAAGTACAAACAAGCCATGGCTGAGTATTAACCTAGCTACCAGCCATTATTCTTAAGCATCACTTACTGGATTGCAACCCAAACGTCATCACCAGAAATTATTCTGCTATTATCTATACCTGTGAAACCAAGTGCAATAATTCATCCACACATAAAGATTCTGTACAGAGAACTGGCACTCTGAAGGCACCCGGAAACAAAGCCAACTGACTATACTCAACTTATACCACAGTTAAAGGAGCACCAACTCTCCCAGATGAGAAAGAATCAGCACAAGAACTCTCACAATTCAAAAAGCCAAAGTACCCTCTTACCTCCAATCTACTAGCTACCTAGCACTGATTCTTCACCAGTATAAAATGAATGAAATGATAAAGAATTCAGAATGTAGATGGCAAGGAAGCTTTCTCTCATTCAGAAGAAAGTTGAAACACAGTACGTGGAATCCAAGGAATCCAGTAAAACAATCCAAAGGCTGAAAGACAAAATAATCACTTTAAGAAAGAATCAAACTAAAATTCTAGAGCTGAAAAATTCACTATAAGAATTTCATAATTCAATTGGAAGTATTATAGTAGAATAGACCAAGCTGAAGAAAGAATCTTAGAGCTTGAAGACTAGTTCTTTCAATCAACTCAGTCAGACAAAAATAAAGAAAAATGAATTTCTTAAAATGAACAAAACCTCTAAGAAATGTGATATTAGGTAAAGAGATGATATCTACAGCTCATTGGCATTCCTGAGAGAGAAGGAGAGAAAATAAGCAACTTGGAAAATATAGTCCATGAAAATATCCTTAATCTCACTAGAGAGGTTAACATGCAAGTAAAAGAAATACAGATAAGCCAAGCTAGATATTATACAAGGTGACCATCACCAAGACACATAGTCATCAGATTTACCAAGGTCAATGCAAAAGGGAAAATCTTAAAGGCAGCTTGAGAGAAGGGTCAAATCATGTGCAGAGGGAACGCCATCAGGCTAGCACCAGACCTCTTAGCAGAAACCTTTCAAGTCAGAAAAGATTGGGGCCTATTTTCAGCATTCTTAAAGAAAAGAAGTTTCAACCAAGAATTTCATATCCCACCAAATTAAGCTTCATAAGTGAAGGATAAATAAAATCCTTCTCAGACAAGTAAATGCGGAGGTAATGTATTTCAACTAGACTAGCCTTACAAGAGGTCTGTAAGGGAGTGCTAAGCACAGAATTGAAAGAATGACACCTGCTAACATAAAAATACACTTAAGCACATAGCCCATATGCACCATAATGCAACTACACAATAAAGTATACATAACAACCAGTAACAACATGATGACAAGATTAAAATCTCACATATCAATTCTAACCCTGATGGTAAATGGGCTAAATGTCCCACTTCACTTAAAAGACACAAAGTGGCAAGCTGGATAAAAAGACAAGACCCACCCATCTATTGTTGTGAAAAGACCCATCTCACATGTAATGACATCCAAAGTAAAGGGGCGAAGAAAAGATCTACCATGCAGACAGAAAACGAAAACAGCAGGAGTCACTATTCTTATATCAGATAAAACAGACCTAAACCAATAAAAAATTAAGAAGGACAATGAAATACATTACATAATGATAAAGGGTATAGTCCAGCAAGAAGTCTTAACTATGCTAAACATACATGCACCTAACACTGGAGGACCCAGGTTCATAAAACAAGTTCTTCTTGGTCTATAAAAAGACTTAGACCACCACACAATAATAGAGGGAGATTTCTAAATCCCACTCACATCATGAGACAGATCATCAAGGCAGAAAACTAACAAAAAATACTCTGGCCATAAACTCAACACTTGACTAAGTGGGCCTATAGACTTCTACAGACCACTTCACCCAGCAGCCACAGAATATACATTCCTCTCTTCTGCACATGGAACGTGTTCTCAGATCAAACACATGCATGGTCGTAAAGCAAGTCTCAATAAATTAACAAAAAAAAAATGAAACAATACCAAGCACACTCTTGGACCAAAATGCAATAAAAATAGAAATTAATATCAAGAAGATCCCTTAAAAACTACATAAACACATGGAAATTAAACAACTTGCTCCTAAATAACTCATGGGTGAACATCAAGATTAAGGCAGGTATCAAGAAATTATTTGAAATTAATGAAAATAGCAACGCAACTAAACAAAATCTCTGGGATACAGTTGAAGCAGTGTTGAGAGAAATTCTTATAGCCCTAAACATCTTCATCGGGAAGTGAGAAAGATCTCAAATTAACACTCTAACTTTGCACCTAAAGAAACTAGAAGAAAAAAAAAAAAAAACAGAGCTAGTGAAAGAAAAGAAATAACTAAAATTAGAGAAGAACTGAATAAAATTGGGATGCAAAAACCCATACAAAAGATCAGTGAAACCAGGAGTGGGTTCTTCAAAAATACATAAATAAATAAATAAATAAATGAACAGGATTATTACCTGACTGCCAGCTAGATTAAAAAAGAAAAAAATGAAGATTGAAATAAGTACAATCAGAAATTACAAAGATGACATTATAACGGGTCCCACAGAAATCAAAAGATCAACAAAGAATACTGTAAACAACTCTGCACACAAACTAGAACATCTAGAGGAAATGGATAAATTTCTGGAAAGACACAATCTCCCAAGATTGAATCAGAAAGAGATTGATACCCTGAATAGAACAATATTGAGCTCTGATATTGATTAAGTAATACAAAACTTACCAACCAAATAAACGCACTGGACCAGATGGATTCCAACTAAAATCTACCAGGCATACAAAGAAGAACTTCTACCAATCCTACTAAAATTATTCCAAAAAATTGATGAGGAGGCATTCCTCCTTAATTCATCCTCTGAAGCCAACATCAGCCTTCTACCAAAATCTGGAAGAAACAAAATGAAAAATAGAAAACTTCAGGCTGATATCCCCAACGAACATAGATGCAAAAGTCCACAACAAAATACCACTAGCAAATTGAATTCAGCAGCACATCGAAAAGAAAATTCACTATGATCAAGTAAGCTTTATTCCTAGGATGTATGTCTGGTTCAACTTACGCAAATCAATAAATGTGATTCATTACATACATTTAAAAGCACACACCATATAACCACCTGAATAGATGCACAGAAAACTTTTGATAAAATTCAACATCTCAGGGTAAAAACCCTCAAAAGACTAGACATTGAAGGAATATACCCCAAAATAATAAGACATCTATGACAAACTCCACAGCCAACAGCATACTGAAGAGGTAAAAGCTGAAACCACTCTCCTTGAGCACTGGAATAGAACAAGAATGGCTACTTTCACTGCTGCTATTCAACATAGTGCTCGAAGTCTTAGCCAAAGCAATCAGAAAAGAGGAAGAAATAAAAGTCATCCAAATAGGAAAAGATGTCAAATTATCTTTCTTCACTGACAATATGACTGTATACTTAGAAAACACTAAAGACTCCACCAAAAGACTGCTAGAACTGTTAAATGATATCAGCAAGTTTTCAGGAAACAAAATCAATATGCAAAAATCAGTATCACTTCTATACACCAGTAAGATGTAGGCTGATCTTCAAATCAAGAACACAATACCATTTGCAAAAGCCACAAAGAAAGTTAAATACCTAGGCATATGGCTAACCAAGGAGGTGAAAGATCTCTACAAGAACTACTACAAACACTTCTGAAAGAAATCAGAAATGAAACACAAAAAATGGGAAAACATGCCATAGTCACGGATTGGAAGAATCCCTATTGTTAAAATGGCCACACTGCTCAAAGAAATTTACAGATTCAATGCTATTCCTATCAAACTACCAATGTCATTCTTTACAGAATTAAAAAAAAAAACTATTCTAAAATTCACATCTAACCAAAGAGACCTCAAATAGCCAAAGCAATCCTAAGCAAAAAGAATGAAGCTGGAGGCATCACACTACCCGACTTTAAACTATATTATAAGGCTACAGTAACCAAAACAGCATGGTGCTGGGGAAAAAATAAAAAAAGACATATAGACCAATGGAAAAAATAGAAAACTCAGAAATAAAGCCACACATCTACTACCATCTGATCTTTGACAAGGTCAATTAAACAAAGCAATGGTGAAAGAATACCCTATGCAACAAATGGTGCTGGGAAAACCAGCTAACCATATGCAGAGGAATGAAACTACACGCTTACCTTTCACCGTAAATAAAAACAAACCTGAAATCGTTTATTGTATACCATGCTTATTACCTGGGTACAGTATACCCATGTAACAAAACTGCACATTTATCTGTTGTATTGAACATAAAAGTTGAAGTTTTAAAAAAAGTCACCCTATCAATAAATAATGAAAACAAACCACATTTCAATGGATGCATTAAAGTTGTTTGTAAAAATTCAACATTCTTACATGATAAAATATTTTTAAGGAGTAGAAAAAGAATAAAACATCCTCAATTTGATTAAGGGCATCTGTGAAATGCCTACAGATGATATCACACTCAATGGTTAAAGGCCCATTGTTTCCACCTAAGATCAGAAACATGCAAAGATGTCTACATTCATTACTTCTATTTAACATTTTACTCAGTTTATTAACCAGTGCAACAAAGCAAGGAAAACTAAAATTAATATAGATTGGAAAAAGGGAAGTAAAATGTTTAAAACTCTCCTGTGCAGACATGATTATATTTGTAAAAATCTTGAGGACTCTACAAAAAAAATTAATAAGTGAATTTAGCAAGGTTATAGGACACTAGGTTGCTGTAAAAAGTATTAGATTGGTGCAAAAATAATTGCGGTTTTTGCTATTAAGGGTAATAACTATAATTTCATATACTAACAATTAATAGATATAAGATAAAACCAATTATATTTAAAAGAGCATCAAAAATTAAATATTAGGAATAAATATAACAATATTTTTGCAAAAGCTGTATACTCTACAAAGCAAAAGGAAATTGGAGAAGACTTAAAGTAAGATATACACTTTGTTCATGGACTGGTGACTTAATCTTAAGAACAATTCTACTGAAATAGATTTATAGCTTCAGTGCAATCAATTATTGTTGTTTCTTTTTTTTATGTTTGCGTCTCTATTTTTTATTTTAAAAACATTCATAACTAAATTCTAACACAATTCATTAAAGAAATTGATAAGGTGTTTTTAAAAATTATATTTAAATTTTAAGAAGCAGGAATATATAAAATAATTTGAAACAAACTAAAAACCTGCCTGATTGAAAGCTTATTGTAACTCTACAGTATTAAAGGCAGTTTGGAATTGGTGTGTAGATACACATAGAAATGAGTAAAACATGATAGAGTCCAAAAAGAAACCAATGCTCATGGTCAAATGATGTTTTAAAAAATTGCCAAGGCAATTAAATGGGGACAAAGTGAGTCTTTTGGTGCTAGAACAACTGCATATCTTCATAAAAAAATTATTTCCAGCCCTTGCCTTACATCATACAAAAAATCAACTCAAAATGAGCTAAAGTTATTCTAGAAGAAAAAAGGAGAAAAATATTTGTGACACTTAATTAGGCAAACAATTTTCAATCTGGACACAAGTATAAACTCTTAGTGGAAAAATAAATAAAATTGAAACCAAATTTCTTTTGATTACACATTTTGCTCTTCAAAAAATATAGTTTAAAAATCATAAGACAAGCCACAGTCTGGCAAAAATATTTCTGCAAAACATATAGGAAAGGGGCTTTTCCTCACAGAAAATACATAGAATTCTTTAAATAATAAGAAAACAAACCACAGAAAAAAGGGAAAATGATTTGAATACATACATTTATCAAATGAAGTGTCTGTGTCAATAAGCCCAAGGAAAGGTGTTAAACATTGCAAGTTATCAGAAAAATGCAAAATGAAATAAAAATGCAATATCACTGCATACCCACTAGAATGGTTGATTTTAGAAATTCTGACCATACCAAGTGCTGGTGAGAATGTGAAGCAACTGTAAATCTCATTATTGCTGATAGAAATGCAAAATGGTACATATTACTATATGAGTCATCAATTCCATTCATAGGTATTTACCCAACAATTCCACCACAAAAAGTCTATGCACATTTTCTTAGCAATATTATTCATAAGAGTCTGAAGTAAAAGCAACTCAAATGGCCATCAACTGATGAATGGATAAACAAATTAAGGTAAATCCATACTACAGGATGCTGTTTCAAAATGAAAGGAAAAAATCTTAATATGTGCAACAACATGAATGAACTCAAAAATTATCCTAAGTAGAAGACAAACACAATCAATCAATCAATAAGACAACATATTGTGTGGTTACATATGTATGATATGCTAGGAAAGGCAAATACAGTGTGACAGAAAGAACATCAGGTTTTGTCTGATGCTGAGATTGGTGGTACAAAGGCTGTAGCTATAAAGATGCATGCAGAGTAAGCTATCCTGTATTTTTTTATGATGATGATTAAACAATTATATATAGTTACCAAAATTTATCAAACTGTACACCTAAAATGGGTGAATTTCACTGTTTATAAATGCTACCATAAATATAACAAAATGCCACAGTGCAGAATGACTACTGATGTAGAAAGAGTTGTACTAGTGTATGGAAACAAGATTGTTTGGATTTGGGAGATTATTTGTCTGTATTAGTTAGCTAGGGCTGACATAACAAAATACCACAGACTGGGTGACTTAACAGACATGTATTTTCTCACAGTTCTGGAAGATAGACGTCTAAGATCAAAGTCTCCACAGATTGGGTTTCTCCTGAGGCCTATCTCCTTGGTTTGCACATGTTGGCCTTCAGGCTGCAACCTGACATGACCTTTTATCTGTGCATGCACATCCTGGTGTCTCTTCCTCTTATAAGGACACCAGATGTATTGGATTAAGGCCCCACCCTTATGACCTCATTTAACTTTAATTACCTCTTTCAGGGCCCTATCTCCAAATAGAGCCACATGGGGAATTAGAGCTTCAGCATGTGGACTGAGAGAACACACAACTCATCCATAACACTGCCAATGAATCTTTAAGAATGCATTTAAAAAAAGTAAGTCTGTATTTTCTAGTGCTTGCATAACTGGTGCATTGTAAAAACATTCTAAATGCTAATCTGGTAATTAAGTTCCAACTAACATATGAATTCTATAACTAAAGAGGTCATGTGAGGAGTCACTACAAAACCAAATATTTATAAACAAGATAAATTTTAGATTTTGTAATGAAGAGGAACCCTAACAATCAAAATGTACCGGCATTGCCTCATCAGAAACCATTAAAAAAACAAAGATAAGCAAGTCAAGGTTCATGATATTTTGAACTCATAGCACGGTCTAGGATACTATATTTAGTATTATCACTATGAAATTGGACATAGGTTTTTATCAATTCTTGTAAATATTTAATTTATCAACCACAAAATTAGCACTAATGAAAGAAAATGTTTCTTTCATATTTTCATGTTTTGTCTTATGATTCCTGACTTCATGAATTAGTATTTTTTCTAAAACATATACTGTAAGATAATGCTAAATCTAGGAGAAGGAACTGTTTTCAAGACAGTACTCTTAAAATTACTTAGGATAACCAGTAATATTCATAGAAAACAATTGTAAAGTAAGAAAAAATTTTTCAGATAGCATACTTATTATGACATTATAGATGTTTCCATCATTTAAAAATGATAAATGAGCTGAATCTCAAAAGTGATAGTAAAGACAAACTGAATTCATGTTATGATAGAATAATGAATTAGATGACATGAATACATACTTTGTGTGTTGTATTACTATATATCATTTGTGTAATTTTAGCACTAAAATTTGCTGCTCAAAATATTCAGAGGAATATTTGAATAATAGCTATAATACTTTGTATATACCATTTAAAATAGCTTCTGATATAAATAAATGGATTGAATAATAATCAATTGGCAAGTTATTTCAGCAAAAAGAAAAATTAGTTTTATATGTTTTATAGATTAAACACAGAGATGATTAAATATACTTTTCCACCCAATTACTTTGTGTTGGTAGAGACATATTTAACATATCTCTTAATTTTTGTATATTAATTCACACATCCAAAATGTGAAAGTTTATTCATATAATACCTCTCATTTACAGCATCCCTTCTTTATTGAGTGGATTGGTTTATACAAATTTTATTAAACTTTAAGAAGATTTTGAATTTGACTACTTTTGGTTTCTAATGAACTACATTGATGCTTTCTTGCACCTATATTCTTCTTCTAACTGAGGCTGGAAAGAAAAGAAAGGAAGAAAGGAAAATATTAATACTGCTACTAACAATAGGGCCTGCTTGACTTGCTAACCTACATCTGTGCTATCCAATACGGCAGCTACTGGCTACATATGGTGACTGAGCACTTAAAATGTGGCTTGTCCAAACTGAGAAGTTCTGTGAGTGTAAAATACACACCCAAATTTGAAAACTTAGTATAAAAAGAAAGAATACAAAGTAGCCTGTTAATAAATTTTTCATATTGATTGCATGTTGAAATGAATATTTTAGATATACTTGAATACATCTGAATAGAAGGGATTTTTTTGATATATTGGGTTAAGTAAAATATATTATTACATCAATTTCATGTTTTTCTTTTTAGTTTTCTTTTTAATTTGCCTACTAAAAAATTTAAATTTAAGTATGCATCAAGTATTACATTTTTATTGGAAAGCACTGATCTAGAAAATACTTATGTCTACTTCATTTTATTCATTCAGATAATCAACTTTTAAATTACGTTTTTATAAGATGTTAAAGAAAGCCAATGAATTACCCGATAGATGAATTTGAGAGAGGAACTGGGCAAGACCCTTATTCCTTTTGGCACAAAATACCTACCTGAAAGTGGCATGCATTCTCCCCTCTTCTTCCAGGCTATATGTCTTATCTTAGCAAACTTACAGATTTGTCTATCTTGGTCCAGTGCTGCAATGGCAGAATAGACAAATACACTGAATTCCGGGGTTCAGTATGAGGTTAATTTAGCCTTCTCTAATTTAGACTTTATATATCATAAATCTGTTGTTTGTCAAAACACCTGAAAAAGAAGGAAAATCTATATAATACTTTCAGTATTTATAGAAATGAGCCATAATTGTGTATTTCTGAGTTTTGCACATATTTGCTCAAAATGTATTTCTGCTACATACAAAAATTCTTATTTATTCTGAATTAATTTTATTTTGAACCTTTGATATATATGTGTGTGTGTATATATATATGAGTGTATATATATATGTATATATGAGTGTGTATATATATATATATTTATATAAAATAGCCATCCTAACAGGTGTGAGGTGATAAATATCTCATTGTGGTTTTGATTTGCATTTTACGGATGACTAGTATTGTTGAGCATCTTTTTCATATATCTGTTGGCCATCTGTATGTTGTGCTAGGTAAAATGTCTTTTCAGTCCCTTTGCCCATTTTTTAAAAATTGGGTTATTTAGTTTTATTGCTATTGAGTTATAGGAGTTCTTATACTCTTTGGATATTAACTCTTTATCGAATACATGGTTTGCAAATATTATCTCATATTTTATAGATTGCCTTTTCATTTTGTTGATTATTTCTTTTGTTGTTCAGAGCTTTTGATTTTTATAGAATCCCATTTGTTGGCTTCTGCTTTTCTTGCTTTTGCTTTTGGTAAAAATTATTGCAAAAGCCAATGTCAATAAGCTCTTTTGCTTTGTTTTTTCCTAGGAGTTTTATCTCTTCAGATTTTATGATTAGGTCTTTCACCTATTTTGAGTTGGTTTTTGTTTATGGTGTAAGATAAGGGCCCAATTTCTTTCTTTTTTTTTTTTTTTTTTGGCATGTGAATATCCAGTTTTTTCAGCAGCATTCATTAAGGAGACTATCTTTTTCCCATTGAGTAGCCTTGGTGTCCTTTTTAAAACTCAGTGAACAGTCTATGCTTGGGTAATTATAGGGCTCTCTATGTTGTTCCATTGATCTAGATGTTTGATTTTATGCCAGTACCATACTGTTTTGATTACTGTAGTTTTGTAATATATTTTGAAATTAAGAATGATGATGCCACCAGCTTTCATTTTCTAGCTCATTTATTGGCTGTTTGCGGTCTTTTCTGGCTTCATATAAATTTTAGGATTTTTTTTTCTGTAAAAATGCCATTGGGATTATGGTAGCAATTATATTAAATATTTAACTCTTTGGGTAGTATGGACATTTAAGCAATATTAATTCTTCCAATCAATGAACACAAATGTCTTTCCATTTATTTGTGTCTTCACAAATTTAATTTATTTTGTCAGTTTTTTATAGCTTTCAATGTACAAGTCTCTCACCTCCTTGGTTGAGTTTATTCCTGAGTTATTTATTTATCTATTTATTTACTTATTTATTGTTAGTATTATAAATAGTGTTCTTAATTTCTTTTTCAGATAGTTAATTGGTATTGTATAGAAACAACTGATTTTGTATATTGATTTTTTTATTCTGCAATTTTATTAAATTTGTTTATTAGCTCCATCAGGGATTTTTTGTGCACTTTTAAGGATTTTCTATGAATAAGACCATGTCATCTGCAAAGAGATAGCAAGTATTGTCAAGAATATGGAGAAAAGGGAACCTATGTACACAGCTGGTGAGAATAATAACTTGTGTGGCTACTATAGAAAACAGTATGGACGTTCCTCAAAAAACTAAAAATGGAATTACCATATTTGTAACAATCCCACCTCTGTGCATATATCCAAAGAAAATGAAATCAAGACCTCGAAGAGATATGCACTCCTACATCCATTGCAGCAGTATTTGCTATAGCCAAAATATGGAAGCAACTTAAATGTCCATTGATGGGTGAATGAATAGAGAAAATATAACATATACCTAGAATAAAATATTAAGTCACAAAACAGAAAGAAATCCTGTCATTTGAAATATGAATAAACCTGATGGAGATTATGCTAAGTGAAATAAGCCAGACACAGAAGGACGAATAGTATGTGATACATTTAAGATAATGTGACATATACCTACAATAAAACATGAAGCCACAAAAAAAGAAGGAAATCCTGCCATTTGTGATATGGATGAACTTGGTGGAGATTATACTAAATGAAATAAGCCAGACACAGAAGGATGAATACCACATGATACATTTATATGAGAAATCTAAAACAGTCAAACTCATAGCTGCTGAGAGAAGAATGGTGGTTGCCATTGACTGGGAAGAAGAGGAAATGGGAAGGTATTAGTTAAACGATACAAAGTTTTATTTACGTAGTATGAGTAAGTTCTAGAGATTTATGGTACAGTATAGTGCCTATAGTTAACAATACTGTATTATATGCTTAAAATTTTGCTAAGAGGGAGATCTTATGTTGTGTTATCACAATAAACAAGCTGAAATAAATAGAGTGGGAGGAAACCATATGGAAACATATAGATATGTTTGTGGCATAGATTGTGGTAGTGGTTTCATGAGTGTATCCTTATCTCCAAATGTAAATATGTATAGCTTTTTGCATGCCAATCAAACCTCAATAAACTGGTTTAACAAAAGAAGCATGTTAGTTGTTTTTCCAATTTTCTTTTTTTTTTTGAGAGGGAGTCTTACTCTGCCACCCAGGCTGGAGTGCAGTGGCATGATTTCAGCTCACTGCAACCTTCACCTCCCGGGTTCAAGTGATTCTCCTGCCTCAGCCTCCCGAGTAGCTGGGATTACAGGCATGGGCCACCATGCCCAGCTAGTTTTTGTATTTTTAGTAGAGACAGAATTTCACTATGTTGGCCAGACTGGTCTCAAATTCCTGACCTCCAGCAATCCGCCTGCCTTGGCCTTCCAAAGTGCTGAGATTACAGGCTTGAGCCACCACACCCAGCCATTTTTACAATTTTCAATCACTTATTAGTTGAATAGCTTTAGCATTCAGGGAATACATTGAATTTTTAATTATCTTCATTCCCATATATTATGATTGTGGTGGTTAATACTGAGGGTCAACTTGATTTGATTGAAGGATGCAAAGTATTGATCCTGAGTCTGTCTCTAAGGGTGTTGCCAAAAGAGGTTAACATTTGAGTCAGTGGGTTGGGAAAGGCATACCCACCCTTAATCTGGGTGGGCACAATCGAATCAGTCACCAGCTCAGCTAGAATAAAAGCAGGCAGAAGAATGTGAAAAGACTAGACTGGCCTAGCTTCCCAGCCTACATCTTTCTTCCATGCTGGATGCTTCCTGCCCTTGAACAATGGACTCCAAATTCCTCAGGTTTGGGACTTAGACTGGCTTCTTTGCTTCTCAGCTTGCAGATGGCCTATCGTGGGATCTTGTGATCATGTGAGTTTAATTCTCCTTAATAAACTCCTTAATAAATTATATATAAAATCTCCCAATACTTCTGTACCTCTAGAGAACCCTGACTAATACAGTGATATTCAGTTAGGATTTTCAGAAAATGCAGTGTTTTTTATGACATATGATAAACCAGGATGAAAGCAATGACTTAGCTGTTGAAAAATAAGACTAACACAATCCTATTTTTTGTTTAATAAATTACATGTATTTTTTCCACTGTTACTATTCTACCTATTTTTCACACCCTATTTGATACACATAGAAAGTGTATTATTCATTGAGCCTCAGTGTCTGTCATCTCTAATTATATAAAATCAGGTGGTTATGTTTGCAGCCAACTCTACAAGCATTTTATTAATCCCCACATTCTTATAATTTCAACTCAAATTATAGATGAGTTTCCCTAAAAATAAATGTCTGGAGTTTAAATAGTGAAATAAAAATATGTGAGTAGTCAACAATCAAGCAATGGGCTTTTTCAGTGTATTAAATAAATATCTAACTCTCCTTAACCTGAAGGGGATTTTTTTGACCTACTGTCATTTTTTATAATGTTTTATACTTCTGTTATATTATAATAGTACTGTTTATGTTACTGTAGTCAAATCAGGGTCAGAGTTTCTATTAAAGTGATCTCATTCGATGGAGGTAGGCAAACGACAGTCTTCCAATATACCTATGACATCTGTTGGCTTAAAAAACATAAGGTTAATATTTAAAGATACGAGAAATTGACAAATTGGTTGATTATTCTCTTAATGCTTGAAATATTTCATTTAGCAACCATATTTAGAGAGATTTGTAATATAGCCATGAAATGTGTTCTGAATTACATCTTTTTTTTTTATTATTATTATACTTTAGCTTTTATGGTACATGTGCGCAATGTGCAGGTTACTTACATATGTATACATGTGCCATGCTGGTGTGCTGCACCCACTAACTCGTCATCTAGCATTAGGTATATCTTCTAATGCTATCCCTCCCCCCTCCCCCCACCCCACAACAGTCCCCAAAGTGTGATGTTCCCTTTCATGTGTCCATGTGTTCTCATTGTTCAATTCCCACCTATGAGTGAGAATATGCGGTGTTTGGTTTTTTGTTCTTGCGATAGTTTACTGAGAATGATGATTTCCAATTTCATCCATGTCCCTACAAAGGACCTGAACTCATCATTTTTTATGGCTGCATAGTATTCCATGGTGTATATGTGCCACATTTTCTTAATCCAGTCTATCATTGTTGGACATTTGGGTTGGTTCCAAGTCCTTGCTATTGTGAATAGTGCCACAATAAACATATGTGTGCATGTGTCTTTATAGCAGCATGATTTATAGTCCTTTGGGTATATACCCAGTAATGGGATGGCTGGGTCAAATGGAATTTCTAGTTCTAGATCCCTGAGAAATCGCCACACTGACTTCCACAATGGTTGAACTAGTTTACAATCCCACCAACAGTGTAAAAGTGTTCCTATTTCTCTACATCCTCTCCAGCATCTGTTGTTTCCTGACTTTTTAGTGATTGCCATTCTAACTGGTGTGAGATGGTATCTCATTGTGGTTTTGATTTGCATTTCTCTGATGGCCAGTGATGGTGAGCATTTTTTCATGTGTTTTTTGGCTGCATAAATGTCTTCTTTTGAGAAGTGTCTGTTCATGTCCTTCGCCCACATTTTGATGCAGTTGTTTGATTTTTTCTTGTAAATTTGTTGGAGTTCATTGTAGATTCTGGATATTAGCCCTTTGTCAGATGAGTAGGTTGTGAAAATTTTCTCCCATTTTGTAGGTTGCCTGTTCACTCTGATGGTAGTTTCTTTTGCTGTGAAGATGCTCTTGAGTTTAATTAGATCCCATTTGTCAATTTTGGCTTTTGTTGCCATTGCTTTTGGTGTTTAGACATGAAGTCCTTGCCCATGCCTATGTCCTGAATGGTAATGCCTAGGTTTTCTTCTAGGGTTTTTATGGTTTTAGGTCTAACGTTTAAGTCTTTAATCCATCTTGAATTAATTATTGTACAAGGTGTAAGGAAGGGATCCAGTTTCAGCTTTCTCCACATGGCTAGCCAGTTTTCCCAGCACCATTTATTAAATAGGGAATCCTTTCCCCATTTCTTGTTTTTCTCAGGTTTGTCAAAGATCAGAGAGTTGTAGATATGTGGCGTTATTTCTGAGGGCTCTGTTCTGTTCCATTGATCTACATCTCTGTTTTGGTACCAGTACCACGCTGTTTTGGTTACTGTAGCCTTGTAGTATAGTTTGAAGTCAGGTAGTGTGATGCCTCCAGCTTTGTTCTTTTGGCTTAGCATGGACTTGGCAATGCGGGCTCTCTTTTGGTTCCATATGAACTTTAAAGTAGTTTTTTCCAATTCTGTGAAGAAAGTCATTGGTAGCTTGATGGGGATGGCATTGAATCTGTAAATTAGCTTGGGCAGTATGGCCATTTTCACGATATTGATTCTTCCTACCCATGAGCATGGAATGTTCTTCCATTTGTTTGTATCCTCTTTTATTTCCTTGAGCAGTGGTTTGTAGTTCTCCTTGAAGAGGTCCTTCACATCCCTTGTAAGTTGGATTCCTAGGTATTTTATTCTCTTTGAAGCAATTGTGAATGGGAGTTCACTCATGATTTGGCTCTCTGTTTGTCTGTTATTGGCATATAAGAATGCTTGTGATTTTTGCACATTGATTTTGTATCCTGAGACTTTGCTGAAGTTGCTTATCAGCTTAAGGAGATTTTGGGCTGAGACAATGGGGGTTTCTAGATATACAATCATGTCGTCTGCAAACAGGGACAATTTGACTTCCTGTTTTCCTAATTGAATACCCTTTATTTCCTTCTCCTGCCTAATTGCCCTGGCCAGAACTTCCAACACTATGTTGAATAGAAGTGGTGAGAGAGGGCAACCCTGTCTTGTGCCAATTTTCAAAGGGAATGCTTCCAGTTTTTGCCCATTCAGTATGATATTGGCTGTGGGTTTGTCATAGATAGCTCTTATTATTTTGAGATACATCCCATCAATACTTAATTTATTGAGCGTTTTTAGCATGAAGGGTTGTTGAATTTTGTCAAAGGCCTTTTCTGCATCTATTGAGATAATCATGTGGTTTTTGTCTTTGGTTCTGTTTATATGCTGGATTACATTTATTGATTTGCATATATTGAACCAGCCTTGCATCCCAGGGATGAAGCCCACTTGATCATGGTGGATAAGCTTTCTGATGTGCTGCTGGATTCGGTTTGCCAGTATTTTATTGAGGATTTTTGCATCAATGTTCATCAAGGATATTGGTCTAAAATTCTCTTTTTTGGTTGTGTCTCTGCCCGGCTTTGGTATCAGGATGATGCTGGCCTCATAAAATGAGTTAGGGAGGATTCCCTCTTTTTCTATTGATTGGAATAGTTTCAGAAGGAATGGTACCAGTTCCTCCTTGTACCTCTGGTAGAATTCAGCTGTGAACCCATCTGGTCCTGGACTTTTTTTGGTTGGTAAGCTATTGATTATTGCCACAATTTCAGCTCCTGTTATTGGTCTATTCAGAGATTCAACTTCTTCCTGGTTTAGTCTTGGGAGGGTGTATGTGTTGAGGAATTTATCCATTTCTTAGATTTTCTAGTTTATTTGCATAGAGGTGTTTGTAGTATTCTCTGATGGTAGTTTGTATTTCTATGGGATTGGTGGTGATATCCCCTTTATCATTTTTTATTGCATCTATTTGATTCTTCTTTTTTTCTTTATTAATCTTGCTAGCAGTCTATCAATTTTGTTGATCCTTTCAAAAAACCAGCTCCTGGATTCTTTTATTTTTTGAAGGGTTTTTTGTGTCTCTATTTCCTTCAGTTCTGCTCTGATCTTAGTTATTTCTTGCCTTCTGCTAGCTTTTGAATGTGTTTGCTCTTGCTTTTCTAGTTCTTTTAATTGTGATGTTAGGGTGTCAATTTTGGATCTTTCCTGCTTTCTCTTGTGGGCATTTAGTACTATAAATTTGCCTCTACACACTGCTTTGAATGCATTCCAGAGATTCTGGTATGTTGTGTCTTGGTTCTCGTTGGTTTCAAAGAACATCTTTATTTCTGCCTTCATTTCGTTATGTACCCAGTAGTAATTCAGGAGCAGGTTGTTCAGTTTCCATGTAGTTGAGTGGTTTTGAGTGAGATTCTTAATCCTGAGTTCTAGCTTGATTGCACTGTGATCTGAGAGATAGTTTGTTATAATTTCTGTTCTTTTACATTTACTGAGGAGAGCTTTACCTCCAAGTATGTGGTCAATTTTGGAATAGGTGTGGTGTGGTGCTGAAAAAAATGTATATTCTGTTGATTTGGGGTGGAGAGTTCTGTAGATGTCTATTAGGTCCACTTGGTGCAGAGCTGAGTTCAATTCCTGGGTATCCTTGTTGACTTTCTATCTTGTTGATCTGTCTAATGTTGACAGTGGGGTGTTAAAGTCTCCCATTATTAATGTGTGGGAGTCTAAGTCTCTTTGTAGGTCACTCAGGACTTGCTTTATGAATCTGGGTGCTCCTGTATTGGGTGCATATATATTTAGGATAGTTAGCTCTTCTTGTTGAATTGATCCCTTTACCATTATGTAATGGCCTTCTTTGTCTCTTTTGATCTTTGTTGGTTTAAAGTCTGTTTTATCACAGACTAGGATTGCAACCCCTGCCTTTTTTTGTTTTCCATTTGCTTGGTAGATCTTCCTCCATCCTTTTATTTTGAGCCTATGTGTGTCTCTGCACACGAGATGGGTTTCCTGAATACAGCACACGGATGGGGCTTGAGTCTTTATCCAATTTGCCAGTCTGTGTCTTTTAATTGGAGCATTTAGTCCACTTACATTTAAAGTTAATATTGTTTTGTGTGAATTTGATCCTGTCATTATGATGTTAGCTGGTTATTTTGCTCGTTAGTTGATGCAGTCTCTTCCTAGTCTCGATGGTCTTTACATTTTGGCATGATTTTGCAGTGGCTGGTACCAGTTGTGCCTTTCCATGTTTAGTGCTTCCTTCAGGAGCTCTTTTAGGGTAGGCCTGGTTGTGACAAAAGCTCTCAGCATTTGCTTGTCTGTAAAGTATTTTATTTCTCCTTCACTTATGAAGCTTAGTTTGGCTGGATATGAAATTCTGGGTTGAAAATTCTTTTCTTTAAGAATGTTGAATATTGGCCCCCACTCTCTTCTGACTTGTAGGGTTTCTGTCGAGAGATCCGCTGTTAGTCTGATGGGCTTCCCTTTGATGGTAACCCGACCTTTCTCTCTGGCTGCCCTTAACATTTTTTCCTTCATTTCAGCTTTGGTGAATCTGACAATTATGTGTCTTGGAGTTGCTCTTCTCGAGGAGTATCTTTGTGGCGTTTTCTGTATTTCCTGAATCTGAATGTTAGCCTGCCTTGCTAGATTGGGGAAGTTCTCCTGGATAATACCCTGCAGAGTGTTTTCCAACTTGGTTCCATTCTCCCCGTCACTTTCAGGTACACCAATCAGACGTAGATTTGGTCTTTTCACATAGTCCCATATTTCTTGGAGGCTTTGCTCGTTTCTTTTCATTCTTTTTTCTCTAAACTTCCCTTCTTGCTTCATTTCATTCATTTCATCTTCCATGGCTGATACCCTTTCTTCCATTTGATCGCATCGGCTCCTGAGGCTTCTGCATTCTTCACGTAGTTCTTGAGCCTTGGTTTTCAGCTCCATCAGTTCCTTTAAGCACTTCTCTGTATTGGTTATTCTAGTTATACATTATTCTAAATTTTTTTCAAAGTTTTTGACTTCTTTGCCTTTGGTTTGAATATCCTCCCGTAGCTCGGAGTAATTTGATCGTCTCAAGCCTTCTTCTCTCAGCTCGTCAAAGTCATTCTCCGTCCAGCTTTGTTCCATTGCTGGTGAGGAACTGCGTTCCTTTGGAGGAGGAGAGGCACTCTGCTTTTTAGAGTTTCCAGTTTTTCTGCTCTGTTTTTTCCCCATCTTTGTGGTTTTATCTACTTTTGGTCTTTGATGATGGTGATGTACAGATGGGGTTTTGGTGTGGATGTCCCTTCTGTTAGTTTTCCTTCTAACAGAGAGGACCCTCAGCTGCAGGTCTGTTGGAGTACCCAGCCGGCCTTGTGAGGTGTCAGTCTGCCCCTGCTGGGGGGTGCCTCCCAGTTAGGCTTCTCGGGGGTCGGGGACAGGGGTCAGGGACCCACTTGAGGAGGCAGTCTGCCCATTCTCAGATCTCCAGCTGCGTGCTGGGAGAACTACTGCTCTCCTCAAAGCTGTCAGACAGGGACATTTAAGTCTGCAGAGGTTACTGCTGTCTTTTTGTTTGTCTGTGCCCTGCCCCCAGAGGTGGAGCCTACAGAGGCAGGCAGGCCTCCTTGAGCTGTGGTGGCCTCTACCCAGTTCAAGCTTCCCAGCTGCTTTGTTTACCTAAGTGAGCCTAGGCAATGGCGGGCTCCCCTCCCCCAGCCTTGCTGCCGCCTTGCTGTTTGATCTCAGACTGCTGTGCTAGCAATCAGCAAGACTCCGTGGGTGGGCATAGGACCCTCTGAGCCAGGTGCGGGCTATAATCTCCTGGTGCACCGTTTCCTAAGCCCGTCGGAAAAGCACAGTATTCGGTTGGGAGTGGCCTAATTTTCCAGGTGCCGTCTGTCACCCCTGGAAAGGGAACTCCCTGACCCCTTGCGCTTCCCGAGTAAGGCAATGCCTCGCCCCTGCTTCGGCTGGCGCATGGTGCGCTCACCCACTGACCTGCACCCACTGTCTGGCGCTCCCTAGTGAGATGAACACGGTACCTCAGATGGAAATGCAGAAATCACCCGTTTTCTACATCGCTCACGCTGGGAGCTGTAGACCTGAGCTGTTCCTATTCGTCCATCTTGGCTCCTCCCCCACTGAATTACATCTTAAACACCATCTACTACATATAAATATATGTATTTTTCTTTTTTTCTGAGAAATGTCCTTAAATGTTTTATGCTATTAATTCAGCTCAATTAATTACTTTAATAACCTCCAAAGCACTAGAATATTAAAAATACACATTTTTGAAAGAATGCAATACATTTTACATTGTAGGTAACTAAAAGGGAATAAACATGGACTAATGAGATATATTTAAGCAACCATAAAGAGTCAGATATCTCAAAGCTTATGCTGTAACATCATTGGTCTTCCTATGCCCACAGTGTCTCCTTCCTTACAGAAATACTGAGAACAAGTGATTGTACTGAGTTGTGTAGCCATAGATCAGACTGTGGTGATCCATCTTACAAAACTTAAATTAAATTAAGAAAATAATTATTTACTGCCCTAAGTATATAGCATTGTATTGGGGATGAATTGGAATGCCAACATGAAAACAATACAAACTCCAACAACAAAAAGTCCACAATCTAATGTGTGGTGAAGGGGCTGAATGGAATGATAGTGATGACATAAATGCAGAAATAAAAAATAAAGACTAATTGTACTTAAAAAATGAGGAACATGGGATGCTGTAGATTTTCTGCAGAGATAGTTCGTAAGTGTTTAGGAGAATTTACATAAGTTCAAATATTTTGTGTATCTGTTTCCCTGTTCCTTAGAACTTTGATTAGATTTAGCTCAAATATCTTATGAAATCTACCTTGTCTCTTAATTTATTTGTCAAATATTCTATTACTTATTTTAAGAGCCACAGATATCTATGTCTGTGTATCCACATCTAAACCTAAGTGTAGAATTGCTATATTTTAGATAATTTATTTATATATTCATTCCAGTTCATTAATTTTCTCTTCAACAGTGTCCAATCTACTATCAAATCTATTCATTGAGTTTTTAAATTGCGAATATTATAGTTGTCATCTACAGAAGTTCTGTTTGTCACTTGGTAATGAATTTTTTCCATTTTCCCATTTTAAATAGCTAACATAATTTCTTTAAAATGTCAAATACTAGATAATTTGCAAACTGTGTCTAATAGTTAAATATCTGAAACGTCACAAGTCAATGTTAGCCCTATGTGTTATTTCTTCTGCTCTATGATGCCTTTTTCCTTAATTGTTTTGTGGGTTCTTAACTGTAACCTGCTCATTTTTCTTGACACATTATCTATAAAAATTCTTAGAAGACTGGAATAAAGGGGATTCTTCCAGAGTGATATATATTTGCCTCTTCCAGTAACCTGGGTTATACTCATAGACTGAGACTCCTTTAAGCTTATTCTTAAATTACCCAAGTAGTAAGAATGTGGCTGAGTTTCTGCATGAATCTTAGCTTGTAATTACAAATTATCAGGGCATTTTTTTTCTTAGTTTCAACCCCAAAGTAAAATATATAAGAAAAAATCATGTAAAGCATATCAGAACTCCTAATTACATTTATTTTTCTTTTCTAATTTCTATTCTGATATTATTTATATTTCTTAGATCTGAAACTTTCTGTATATTGGCATGTTACTAAGAAAATCAAAGTTTATTACATATAAGAATTAAATGGGTGGGGGTGGAGCCAAGATGGCCGAAAAGGAACAGCTCCAGTCTACAGCTCCCAGCATGAGCAATGCAGAAGATGGGTGATTTCTGCATTTCCAACTGAGGTACCAGACTCATCTCACTGGGGAGTGTCAGAAACTGGGTGCAGGACAGTGGGTTCAGGACTGAGCCAAAGCAGGGCAAGGCATCACCTCACCTGGGAAGTGCAAGGGGTCAGGGAATCCCCTTTCCTAGTCAAAGAAAGGGGTGACAGATGACACCTGGAAAATCAGGTGACTCCCACCCTATTACTGCGCTTTTCCAATGGTCTTAGCAAACGGCACACCAGGAGATTATATCCCATGCCTGGCTCGGAGGGTCCTGCGCCCACGGAGCCTCACTCATTGCTAGCACAGCAGTCTGAGATCAAACTGCAAGGCAGCAGCGAGGCTGTGGGAGGGGCATCTGCCATTGCCGAGGCTTGAGTAGGTAAACAAAGCCGCTGGGAATCTCTAACTGGGTGGAGCCCACTGCAGCTCAAGGAGACCTGCCTGCCTCTGTAGACTCCACTTCTGGGGGCAGGGAATAGCCAAACAAAAGGCAGCAGAATCCTCTGCAGACTTAAATGTCCCTGTCTGACAGCTTTGAAGAGAGTAGAGGTTCTCCCAGCACATAGCTGGAGATCTGAGAACGGACAGACTGCCTCCTCAAGTGGGTCCCTGACCCCCAAGTAGCCTAACTGGGAGGCAGCCCCAGTAGGGGCAGACTGACTCCTCACACGGCCAGGTAATCCTCTGAGACAAAAATTCCAGAGGAACGATCAGGCAGCAACATTCGCTGCTCACCAATATCTGCTGTTCTGCAGGCTCCGCTGCTGATACCCAAGCAAACAGGGTCTGGAGTGGACCTCAAGCAAACTCCAACAGACCTGCAGCTGAGGGTCCTGACTGTTAGAAGGAAAACTAACAAACAGAAAGGACATCCACACCAAAACCCCATCTGTACATCACCATCTTCAAAGACCAAAGGTAGATAAAACCACAAAGATGGGGAAAAAACAGAGCAGAAAAACTGGAAACTCTAAAAATCAGAGTGCCTCTCTTCCCCCAAAGGAACGCAGCTCCTCACCAGTAATGGAACAAAGCTGGATGGAGAATGACTTGGAAGAGTTGAGAGAAGAAGGCTTCAGACGATCAAACTACTCTGAGCTAAAGGAGGAAGTTTGAACCCATGGCAAAGAAGTTAAAAACCTTGAAAAAAAATTAGACGAATGGCTAACTAGAATAACCAATGCAGAGAAGTTCTTAGAGGACCTGATGGAGGTGAAAACCAAGGCACGAGAACTACAAGATGAATGCACAAGCCTCAGTAGCCGATTCGATCAACTGGAAGAAAGAGTATCAGGGATGGAACATCAAATGAATGAAATGAAGCGAGAAGAGAAGTTTAGAGAAAAAAGAATAAAAAGAAACGAACAAAGCCTCCAAGAAATATGGGGCTATATGAAAAGACCAAATCTACGTCTGATTGGTGTACCTGAAAGCAACGGGGAGAATGGAACCAAGTTGGAAAACACTCTGCAGGATATTATCCAGGAGAACTTCCCCAATCCAGAAAGGCAGGCCAACATTCAAATTCAGGAAATACAGAGAACGCCACAAAGATACTCCTCAAGGAGAGCAACTCCAAGACACATAATTGTCAGATTCACCAAAGTTGAAATGAAGGAAAAAATGTTAAGGGCAGCCAGGGAGAAAGGTCAGGTTACCCATAAAGGGAAGCCCATCAGACCAACAGCTGATCTCTCAGCAGAAACTCTATAAGCCAGAAGAGAGTGGGGGCCAATATTTAACATTCTTAAAGAAAAGAATTTTCAACCCAGAATTTCATATCCAGCCAAACTAAGCTTCATAAGTGAAGGAGAAATAAAATACTTTACAGACAAGCAAATGCTGAGAGATTTTGTCACCACCAGGCCTGCTAAAAGAGCTCCTGAAGGAAGCACTAAACATGGAAAGGAAAAACTGGTACCAGCCACTGCAAAAACATGTCAAATTGTAAAGACCATCGAGGCTAGGAAGAAACTGCATCAACTAACGAGCAAAATAACCAGCTAACATCATAATGACAGGATCAAATTCACACATAACAATATTAACCTTAAATGTAAATGGGCTAAGTGCTCCAATTAAAAGACACAGACTGGCAAATTGGATAAAGACTCAAGCCCCATCAGTGTGCTGTATTCAGGAAACCCATCTCGTGTGCAGAGACACACATAGGCTCAAAATAAAAGGATGGAGGAAGACCTACCAAGCAAATGGAAAACAAAAAAAGGCAGAGGTTGCAATTCTAGTCTCTGATAAAACAGACTTTAAACCAACAAAGATCAAAAGAGACAAAGAAGGCCATTACATAATGGTAAAGGGATCAATTCAACAAGAAGAGCTAACTATCCTAAATATATATGCTCCCAATACAGGAGCATCCAGATTCATAAAGCAAGTCCTGAGTGACCTACAAAGAGACTTAGACTTCCACACATTAATAATGGGAGACTTTAACACCCCACTGTCAACATTAGACAGATCAACGAGACAGAAAGTTAACAAGGATATCCAGGAATTGAACTCAGCTCTGCACCAAGTGGACCTAATAGACATCTACAGAACTCTCCACCCCAAATCAACAGAATATACATTCTTCTCAGCACCACACCACACTTATTCCAAAATTGACCACATAGTTGGAAGTAAAGCACTCCTCAGCAAATGTAAAAGAACAGAAATTATAACAAACTGTCTCTCAGACCACAGTGCAATCAAACTAGAACTCAGGATTAAGAGTTCCATGTAGTTGATCAAAACCACTCAACTACATGGAAACTGAACAACCTGCTCCTGAATGACTACTGAGTACATAACGAAATGAAGGCAGAAATAAAGATGTTCTTTGATACCAACGAGAATAAAGACACAGCATGCCAGAATCTCTGGGACACATTCAAAGCAGTGTGTAGAGGCAAATTTATAGCATTAAATGCCCACAAGAGAAAGCAGGAAAGATCTAAACTTGATATCCTAACATCACAACTAAAAGAAGTAGAGAAGCAAGAGCAAACACATTCAAAAGCTAGCAGAAGGCAAGAAATAACTAAGATCAGAGCAGAACTGAAGGAAATAGAGACACAAAAAACCCTTCAAAAAATCAATGAATCCAGGAGCTGGCTTTTTGAAAAGATCAACAAAATTGATAGAACATTAGCAAGACTGATAAAGAAAAGAGAGAAGAATCAAATAGATGCAATAAAAAATGATAAAGGGGATATCACCACTGATCCCACAGAAATGCAAACTACCATCAGAGAATACTATAAATGCCTCTACGCAAATAAACTAGAAAATCTAGTAGAAATGGATAAATTCCTCGACACATACACCCTCCCAAGACTAAACCAGGAAGAAGTTGAATCTCTGAATAGACCAATAACAGGCTCTGAAATTGAGGCAATAATTAATAGCTTACCAACCAAAAAAAGTCCAGGACCAGATGGATTCACAGCCGAATTCTACCAGAGGTACAAGGAGTAGCTGGTACCATTCCTTCTGAAACTCTTCCAATCAATAGAAAAAGAGGGAATCTTCCCTAACTCATTTTATGAGGCCAACATCATCCTGATACCAAAGCCTGGCAGAGATATAACAAAAAAAGAGAATTTTAGACCAATATCCCTGATGAACATCGATGCAAAAATCCTCAATAAAATACTGGCAAACCGAATCCAGCAGCACATCAAAAAGCTTATCCACCATGATCAAGTGGGCTTCATCCCTGGGATGCAAGGCTGGTTCAACCTACGCAAATCAATAAACATAATCCAGCATATAAACAGAACCAAAGACAAAAACCATATGATTACCTCAATAGATGCAGAAAATGCCTTTGACAAAATTCAACAATGCTTCATGCTAAAAACTCTCAATAAATTAGGTATTGATGGGACGTATCTCAAAATAATAAGAGCTATCTATGACAAACCCACAGCCAATGTCATACTGAATGGGCAAAAACTGGAAGCATTCCCTTTGAAAACTGGCACAAGACAGGGTTGCCCTCTCTCACCACTCCTATTCAACATAGTGATGGAAACTCTGGCAAGGGCAATCAGGCAGGAGAAGGAAATAAAGGGTATTCAATTAGGAAAACAGGAAGTCAAATTGTCCCTGTTTGCAGATGACATGATTGTATATCTAGAAAACCCTATCATCTCAGCCCAAAATCTCTTTAAGCTGATAAGCAACTTCAGCAAAGTCTCAGGATACAAAATCAATGTGCAAAAATCACAAGCATTCTTATACACCAATAACAGACAAACAGAGAGCCAAATCATGAGTGAACTCCCATTCACAATTGCTTCAAAGAGAATAAAATACCTAGGAATCCAACTTACAAGGGATGTGAAGGACCTCTTCAAGGAGAACTACAAACCACTGCTCAGTGAAATAAAGGAGGATACAAGCAAATGGAAGAACATTCCGTGCTCACGGGTAGGAAGAATCAATATCGTGAAAATGGCCATACTGCCCAAGCTAATTTATAGATTCAATGCCATCCCCATCAAGCTACCAATGACTTTCTTCACAGAATTGGAAAAAACTACTTTAAAGTTCATATGGAACCAAAAAAGAGCCCGCATCGCCAAGTCAATCCTAAGCCAAAAGAACAAAGCTGGAGGCATCACGCTACCTGACTTCAAACTATACTACAAGGCTACAGTAACCAAAACAGCATGGTACTGGTACCAAAACAGACATATAGACCAATGGAACAGAACAGAGCCCTCAGAAATAACGCTGCATATCTACAACCATCTGATCTTTGACAAACCTGACAAAAACAAGCAATGCGGAAAGGATTCCCTATTTAATAAATGGTGCTGGGAAAACTGGCTAGCCACGTGGAGGAAGCTGAAACTGGATCCCTTCCTTACACCTTATACAAAAATTAATTCAAGATGGATTAAAGACTTAAATGTTAGACCTAAAACCATAAAAACCCTAGAAGAAAACCTAGGCAATACCATTCAGGACACAGGCATGGGCAAGGACTTTATGTCTAAAACACCAAAAGCAATGGCAACAAAAGCCAAAATTGACAAATGGGATCTAATTAAACTAAAGAGCATCTTCACAGCAAAAGAAACTACCATCAGAGTGAACAGGTAACTTACAGAATGGGAGAAAAATTTTGCAATCTACTCATCTGACAAAGGGCTAATATCCAGAATCTACAATGAACTCCAACAAATTTACAAGAAAAAAACAAACAACCCCATCAAAAAGTGGGCAAAGGATATGAACTGACACTTCTCAAGACATTTATGCAGCCAAAAGACACATGAAAAAATGCTCACCATCACTGGCCATCAGAGAAATGCAAATCAAAACCACAATGAGATACCATCTCACATCAGTTAGAATGGCAATCACTAAAAAGTCAGGAAACAACAGGTGCTGGAAAGGATGTGGAGAAATAGGAACACTTTTACACTGTTGGTGGGACTGTAAACTAGTTCAACCATTGGGGAAGTCAGTCTGGCAAATCCTCAGGGATCTAGAACTAGAAATACCATTTGACCCAGCAATCCCATTACTGGATATATACCCAAAGGACTATAAATCATGCTGCTATAAAGACACATGCACACGTATGTTTATTGCGGCACTATTCACAATAGCAAGGACTTGGAACCAACCCAAATGTCCAACAATGATAGACTGGATTAAGAAAATGTGGCACATATACACCATGGAATACTATGCAGCCATAAAAAATGATGAGTTCATGTCCTTTGTAGGGACATGGATGAAATTGGAAACCATCATTCTCAGCAAACTATTGCAAGGACAAAAAACCAAACACTGCATGTTCTCACTCATAGGTGGGAACTGAACAATGAGAACACATGGACACAGGAAGGGGAACATCACACACCGGGGCCTGTTGTGGGGTGGGGGAAGGGGGGAGGGATAGCATTAGGAGATATACCTAATGTTAAATGACGAGTTAATAGGTGCAGCACACCAACATGGCACATATATACATATGTAACTAACCTGCACGTTGTGCACATGTACCCTACAACTTAAAGTATAAATAAAAAAAAAAAAGTTTTAAATAGAGAAGTGCCGGTGGTGAATTTATGTATTTTGATTGTGATATTTATTGACATATTCTCTCAAAAATATTTATTATAAGGAATGAGCTTATAAGATTATGGAGGCTGAGACTCCCAAAATCTATTGGAGACATGGGAGAGATGATTGTATAATTCCAGTCTAAAATCCAAAAGTTGGCAGAGGCTGGACACTAGGACAGCCAACATTTTGGTTTGAGTCTAAAGATGAGTAAAGACTGATGTCCCAGCTCATGCAGTCAGGAGGGAAAAGTTTCTTCTTATTTGTGTGAGGGGGCAGGCTTTTTGTTGTATTCAAGCCTTCAACTGATTGGAGGAGGGCCACCCACATTGGGGAGAGCAATCCGTTTTACTCAGTGTACTGACTGATTCAAATGTTGATTTCATCCAAAAATCCTCACAGACACATACAGAGTAATGTTTGACCAAATATCTGAGCCGCCCATGGTTCAGTCAAATTGACACATAAAATTAACCATCATGCATCCTTTGTGACTTACAGCTCATAATTTGTGAGTGAGATATATATGCATGTATGTGAATGTATATACACATGTATAGTTATATTTATATATATACACATGTATATATAGTTATATTACATAGACACATTAAGCTTTCCCTCTATAGTAAATTCTGATCATTTAAGGCATATGACCATATCTTTATTCTGAAAAAACTGAATCACAAGAGCCAGCCAATTACTAGATGTGTTGAATGATTTCTTAATATAGTTTTGAAAAAAAAAAAATACAGTTCAGTGATATAGTCCATGGCCTCAAGATATTTGTATGTTGCAGAAAGTAAGCTTTACACTAGCATCCCAGATGGACAATCATACTAAATTATAGAATAGCATTTTTATTCTCAAGCAATTATGTTTGTCTCATAGAAATTTGGCCATATTCTGCAGTTTTCTCTTTAAAAATTACTCACTATGTGATATGAGTGATAGACAAGGAGTTTTGTTACCCAGATCCTCTTCAGAAATGGACTGTTGCCTCTACTGCTGCTGCTGCTGCTGACCACATGCCTGGTCTAGCTATCAGCTCCTTTAGGTGCCTCCTCAGTGAGAGATCTGGCTGAGGTCACGTCCTTTCCATAGTAGCCCACATCCAGTGACTGACCTCTGGAGGGGGCTAAAGTGCAGTCATTCTGACTCCCGGGGAACAAGCCTGATAAGCCATATATGCACTCCAAAGCTCCCTGCACACTCGGCCAAGGCTTTGTTGGGCTTGCCTCGATGTTTGACTTCTCTCTTTGCCTACTCTTACTGCTGGCCTCTCCCTTCCCCAGGTGTTGGTCCCTGATCAATATCCTTCATATCAAACTGTGCTCAATCTCTGCCTTTAAAGATTACAATCTATAACCATATAGCAATCAGAAGTGAAAAATGTTTATAAAGTGGGAAAATACGTGGTTTATTTTTGATAATGGTTTTCTGTGTCTAATGTTACAGGGATGTTGATTATTTTTAAAAGTCTACACATGCTTTCAGATACTTATTTTTTCAAAGCTACACAATGGGGTATAACTTCTATCAGCTTCTCCAGCCCCAAGTACAAATTTGAAAGTGATTATTTCAGACTCTGTTGCTATTGCTGTAACCTGTTCTCCAGTGAATCAGAATAATGGGAGTTGGGTACATCCTCTGTGGCAGTAAAGTTGGCTCTGCTAGTACACAGGGTATTATCTTCTTTGTAATGCTTGCGAGAAGAAGATCAAAAGTAGCTCCGATCTTCATCTTAAACCATAGATTATGAGTCAACCGGGGTTGGCCCAAGATAAATATCTGATGTGTGGTTAGTCATATGGTGAGTCAGTGTTCTAATCAGGGGTAGAGTTAATCAGTCGGGGTTACTCACCATG